>NC_058419.1:111653721-111757985 GCF_002201575.2 Neomonachus schauinslandi
CCTGCTTACTGGAACCAGCTACAGCTCAGGATTCGATTTTGACCCTGCCTGATAGAAAACTAACCACCAGAGAGGAGGATTTCTGAGAGGGCAGGACTGGCCTGGGGGTAAAAGGACCAGGGGACAGTCTTCCGAGAGCTGCGAAAGATCATGTGGGCATCTCTCGAAGGCAAGAGCCGCGCTAATTGCTGTTGGCCACCAGCTAGGCCAGGCCAAGGTTCGGAGGGGGGGCACTCTGGAGGCCTCCTGCCCCTCTGAGGGGCTGTCGGGCATCGTGGGGACAGGTGGTAGGGACCAGTTGACTTCCTCGAAGGGCTAGAGAGGCAGGAGTGGGAGCCCCGGGCAGAAGCCAGACATCATCAGCCTGGGTGGCACCAGAAGAGGCTGCAGGGTGCAGGCCCAGCCTGCTGAGACCAGGACAAGAGGGGCAGAGGTCACTGCAAGGATGCAGCGCGTCACGGGGTGGGCAGCAGAGCTCAGCGGTTAAGAGCCTGGATCTCGGGGCTAGAGTCTGCGCTCGAATCCCCGCTCTAAGCCCAGGTTGCTGGGGGACCTGCGCCGCGTGGTTCAACCACGTCGGGCCGTACTTTCCTAGGTCACGCTCCTTGACACACATTTAGCGAGCGCCCACTACATGCCAGGCACTGATCTGGGCACACGGGACGCCTCAGCGAGCGAGACAGCAGCGCCTCCCTTGTGGGAGCCCGACTTCCAGCAGAGACGGACAGTAACCGATAACCGCGATGAAGGCCGTTCCGAGGGGGGCCGGACAGGGAGGCTGGCTCCGAAGCACGGCAACAAGAGAGGTCGGAGTGTGGGAGTCAGGCTGCAGTATTGGCTAGGGAGCTGAGGCTAGGGCTCATGGGGGCAAGGTTTGAACCAGGACACGAAAGGGCTGCGGGAGAGTGCCGGGGGCTCCGGGGAGAGACAGCCGGAGCAGGGGCCCGAAGGCAGGGGCCCCTGCCCTGCGAGCTCAGTGAGCCACGGCGGAGGGAGGGAGAGCCCCCCCGGGGGCAGATCCCACAGGGCCTCAGAGGGCATCGGAAGGACTTGGCCTTTGAGTCTGAAACTGGAAACCTCTGTGGAGCTCTGCGCAGAGCCAGGACCTAACATAACTTACGTTTTAAAGAGGGTCAACCCGGGAAGGGGGGGCGGCGGCGAGAGAAGCAGGGGTGAGTGCAGTCACGGACGGGCAGAGAGGATGGTAGCGTGACCCAGGCTGGTGGCACAGGGCCTGGTGACCAGGGTCGGATTCTGGAGGCACGTCGACGAGAGAGCCGAGACGATTTGCTGACAGACGAGGTGGGCGGGGAGCGCACGAGGCGGGGCGGCCCCGGGGGGTTGGGCTGGCGCCGGCGACGCGCAGCCGGGATTGCCTGGCGGGGGGGGCGTGTTGAATTTGACAGGATTCTGGGCCATCCAGTCCCAGCAGTTCTGGTCTTCGGGGGGCTGCTGTGAAGGTGAAGCGGGGTCATGGCCCTGAGGTGCCGGGGCCCATGGCGGCCGTGCGCCAAGCCCCAGGTCCTCGGAGCGGCCGTGCTGCCTGGGAGGGGGACCATCCACACGATCACAGGAACTGTGATCGGCACTGGTCCCTCCACAGGAAGCACCTTCTCCACTCCCAAAGGACGACGTGGCCCTGGCTGCTGACTGGAACGGGGACCCATGTCAAGGCCAGCCAGCATCCCCGCTTGCCGGGGCCCCGCTGGCGGGGAGAGGAGCTGCACGCTCGGGGCCTCGTGCAGGTCCCTGTACGTTTCCCACCCGAGTCACGGCCCTGTCCCTCAGGGATCGGCCCCGCCACAGTCAACATTTGGAGAGGTCACCGACGTTTTGAAATCGGGAGCCGGGCGTCTGCTCGTTCCGACTCCTCCAGCATGCCAACAGACAGCTGGCCCGTGAAGGGCACCCGCCCTGCTTTTCTGAAAGCAGAAGGGACGGTGCTGCTCCGAGAGGCAGCCACAGGGCGGTACCGATCGAGCAGAGTTGCTGGCGAGTCTCTACTACGCGAGCCAACGGAATGAGAAATGCTAAATGTAACTGCCAGGATGGCCAGGCCGACAGGTGCAAACCCCAGGAGATACACAGACGGCTCGAGGGCAGGCCCTGGGTCGGGAAGCCAGGGGCCGCTGAGGTCCAGAGCCCTGCCAAGGTGGGGCGCCCTGCCAGGACCAGGAGTGAGCCCTTAGGCCCAGAGGCACTGTCCCTCTTACGGATGACCCACACGCTGTTTCCTGCCACACAGACCCTGGCAAAGCAAAGCAGCACCTGTGCCAACTCCCTGGGAGGGACCAAGAGAAGACTGAGCCATGGAGGCCATTCTCCTAAGGACGGCTGCCCCCGCAGGGACCTCCTGCACCTCCGGAGGGGCCGGCCTCTGTGCCCTGTGCCGTTCGCCCCACTCAAAGGATCCTCTTTCCTCAGAGAGTGACCCAAGGCTCATCAACTCCCAGACTCTGGCTTCCCAGAATGTCCATTCAGAATTCCAAACCTCCCAGCGGCCAGTTAAGCTCTGCCATCCTCCCTAATTTCCGAAGTTAGACAACCACCTGTTCCTTTGGCCATTAAAATTCAGCAACTGTTGCGTGAGTGGCAAAGAGCTAGATTTCAAATGTCAAAATTAAAACTTCCTCTCTGTATGTGCCCGACGACGATGTCCTTAAAACTTGAAATTCACACTGAGAGAGTAACTTTCATGACGAAGAAAATAAGCAGCTCTTGGCGGCTCATTTGTTCTTCACCACCAGCCTCCTGAGGAGAGCCATTCTTGTTTCCATTTTGTAGGAAGGAAACTGAAGCCGGGCGGGGCGCCGAGGCTCCAGATTCCAGCTGTACAGAAGGTGCAGAGCTGAGATTCAAAGCCAGGCCTTGCTCTTTAAAACAGTATACCTTCTCCTGAAGAGTCATCCTTCCCCCGGCTTCTTTTTACATGTGGTACGGCGTGCGAAAGCCACGGGCGAGAGGGGAAGTCAAGGAAAGCGTTCACACGGCACCCGGAGGAGCCCCTCAACTCATGTCGCTTTTCTGAATTTAACCCTGACCATTTCCCCAGTCACTGCCCTGCTGAGGCCAGGCCTCCCCGGGACTTGTGGCCTCCTGGGCCCGGCTCCAGGGAGAGAAGGCAGCTGGGCCTCAGCCACCCGCCCCCGCGGTGTTCCGACCCACTCTGCAGAGAGGACTCCAAGCCTGAGGCCTGCCTCTCCACCTCCCAGCTTCCCTGAGGAGACAAGTCCCTTCTCTGCCGCCCACCCCAAGGACCACATGCCCCTCACCGTGCCCCCAGGGCCGGAGCCTGAGCCATCCCCGGGCTCTAGCACTGAGAGGTCACAGGCTTGCGCGAACACGGTCATCCAGAAAGCCTAACGGTAATTCCGGTGCCGTAGCTGGAGTTTTGTGCAAGGTGATCTATTGAGGGCTTGTTCTTCGGAGAGACCTGGAAGCAAGTGGGAGAAGTGGAATAAGAGAACAGGGGCATTTGCTGAGAAAGGATGTGCATCCAGGTGGAGACTAGTTTTAGCTTGACCCCTGGGGAGCCCTGAGTGTCAGCGGTGAGACCCAGCGGGTCCTGCCGTGGAGGGGCTGGAACCGTGGGCCCATCCCTGGCCAGCCCGCCACTGGCTGCCGCAGGTGGTGTGGGGGGCCGGGGTCATGACCTCCTAGGCAGGTGCCTCCCCCTCAGCCTCGGGCACCTTCGGGGAAGGGGTACGGCTGTGAGGGGTCAGTACCCAGCAGTCCCAGAAGCTGGGCAGTGGGGGCATCGGGCACGAAGGCGATGTGCGTGGCCACCAACAGTGGCTTCCTGTGGGAGGCCCACCGCATGCAGGACAAGGAAGAGAGGCTCCAAATGCTCGAGTCATTCGTCCACCGACTTTCACAGCCCCTCGGTGGCAAAGGGGGAGAAGTTGTGTAACTTCAGAGGCCTCGTAGGGTTACCAGAGTTAGCGAATGAAGAAACACAGGATGCCCAGTCAGATTGGAGTTTCAGATAAACAACAAATACATGTTTCGTACCAGCATGTCCCAGTCAATATTTGGGACATGCTGGTACTAAACAATTATTCATCACCTGGATTTCGAAGCCAACTGGGTGCCCTGTGTTGTATCTGGCAACCCTGACGTCGGCGGTGTCAGGCCGCCCTCTGTCCCCGAGGCCGGTCGGTGTGAATGACGCGCAATGCCAGCTACCGGGGCCACCGCTCCCGTCCCCCCGCAATGCTGGCGGGGGGCAGGGGCCGCGGCTACTGGTTAGCTCGACACCAGGGCTGGAAGCGCGGGCGCATCTCTTCTTCTGTGAGCCGACCCCCTTCGAGCGCGGGCACTCCCAGCGCGGGCACGGAGCCCGATAAGCGTCCCTGCGCTTGGCAGCAGCCTTGGGCTCCCCGCCACCCTCGCGCCGGGGCAGCTTTGACGAAATCCTCTCCCTCCCTCAGTCCCTCACTCGCACCCACACACCGGCACTCGGGAATCTCAGCACCAGCCTCTGCACGGAGGGGAAACCCAAGAGGCAGACACCCCCGGTGGGCTTGGGACCAAGCACAAAGCTTCGTCGGCCCGTTGGAGGAAGCCGCCTTCCTTGCGGAGGTCCCCTCAAGAGCTGTCCAGCACGTGTTAGAGGACAAATGGCCCCCGCAGCAAGCCATCTCCAGTGCCCCCCGCCCCTGTCCCCCCCCGGGGGGGCATCTCAGCTCGTGCCACATCGCCCGGGGAGTGAGGGATGGGGTGCACTCGGAAGCTCACCGAGGCAGCAGTGAATCGAGGCTATAATTAAATCAGACTGTGAACATACTGTTCACGGAAACCTTAGCAGAGCATGAGTCACGATGGTGAAGTGAATCACACAGCCTCAGCGTTTCCGTTTATATCTCCTCCATTTGGGGTCTTTATACTTCGGTTCCAGATCCTGGGCCCTCTCCGCCTGCATTCCTTCTCCCTCCTTGGGAGAAAGCCTCAAGCGGGCTGTGCCTAAGGGTCCGGGGTCCAGCGGGGCAGCCTTGAAGGAGGAGAGCAGGAGTGGGGCCCGGCCAGGACCGGGGCGGCCCCCCTCACCAGCACCAGGGGTGGGGTTTTTTGTTTGTTTTTTTCAAGTCAAATTCAGTGAGAGGTGAAGAGGTGGAAACTCCAGGTTAAAATGGAGTTTCCTGGTCCTTGTGCAGTTTTTGGTTAACTCAGCTCCCAGGACGGTTCCCAGGCCGCACGGCCCAGTGAGCACGCGGACCCCGGGCCGGCAGCAGGCTCGCCGCCCCCTCCACAGACTTCCCGGCTCTGGGTACCTGGCTTGGGCTGTGGCCGTCAAATAGGAGCGACGAGAATAGCGCTTACCGACCGCCTGCCCTGGCTGAGGGAGTAAGGAGTTAATATGCAGGAAGCCTCAGAAGGGCAGGGCCTAGAGGAAGTGCGAACTGGGGGAGCTTTGGTCTGCGGCCCACCTCCGGTGGCAGCGCGGAGGGAACAGAGCCACGCTCGCTTTGCAGACAGCCACAGATAGGATTCATAGGCGGCCGGAACTGCCAAGGGCCTTCCTGGTCTCCCGTCCCAGTCGTATTTTTTTTTTTTTTAATTTTATTATGCTATGTTAGTCACCATATAATACATTAGTTTTTGATGTAGTGATCCAGGATTCATTGTTTGCGTATAACACCCAGTGCTCCATGCAGAACGTGCCCTCCTTAATGCCCATCACCGGGCTAACCCATCCCCCCACCCCCTTCCCCCCTGGAACCCTCAGTTTGTTTCTCAGAGTCCATAGTCTCTCATGGTTCTTCTCCCTCTCTGATTTCTTTCCATTCAGTTTTCCCTCCCTTACCCTGTGGTCCTCCATGCTATTCCTTATGTTCCACAAATAAGTGAAACCATATGGTAATTGACTTTCTCTGCTTGACTTATTTCACTTAGCATAATCTCCTCCAGTCCCATCCATATTGATGTAAAAGTTGGATATTCATCCTTTCTGATGGCTGAGTAACATTCCATTGTATATATGGACCAGTCGTTTTTGTCACAGGTGAGGAAACCCAAGCTCCGTCTCCCTCCCATTAGCGAGCAAGCCGGAGCAGAAGAGTCCTCTGACACCACTTCCCGAGCTCTGTCACGTGCAGGTCATGCGGCTGCTCACCATTCTCGGGGAGGGCAGCAGGTTTTCCGCCGTAGAAGACGGGCAGCTGATGAGGAACCGGCTGCCACTTGGAGCCACACCAGGCTTTGTCATCAGGGGCCCCCACAACCACGACACAACCACCCTCATCACACACGTCCAGGCCACGGCAAGTTGCAACCCTGTCATCTTATGCAGACCCTCACACGAGTCCCAGGAGGCTGGGGGTGGGGGGTACTTTGCCCCTCCAGCAGATTCCCTGGGAGCTATTTAATCTACTCAGACCCAACATGTACGTGGCCTCAGAAATCCCCAACTTTTTTCCAACAGGGATGTTTTCATTATCACGCCATGTTCCCTAGGCTTTGAAGGATTTTATCTAGCAAGGTGCAAGTGATAAATAAATTAATTTGTTCTCCCGTAATTTATTAATTGGAGACCCACATAATGGCCAAATGAAGTTTCTGTTCAGCAAGGATAAATGGTGTTCCCAAGCTGAGGAGCTGAGATTCCTGCCAAAAGCAAAGAAATGTGACATTTTTCTTGGCCCGAGATAGCTTACTGAAGCTCCACGAACAGTCTCTGAGAGCTTTATAAAATGACACCTTGTGGACTCGTGTTAAGATGACTGCCCTCTTGGGCGCCTGGGTGGCTCAGTTGGTTAAGCGACTGCCTTCGGCTCAGGTCATGATCCTGGAGTCCCTGGATCGAGTCCCACATCGGGCTCCCTGCTCGGCAGGGAGTCTGCTTTGCCCTCTGACCCTATCCCCTCTCATGTGTTCTCTCTCTCTCAAATAAATAAATAAAATCTTTAAAAAAAAAAAAAAAAGATGACTGCCCTCTCAGGAGGCCTAGGGACCCCAGGAGGGGAGCTGTGGGCTCTGATCCCACCATGGCAGTCCCTTAAGGGATAATGATTGGGCACAGACCCAAGGAGGCAGCAGTGCAGGACAGGAAGAGGCCCAATAGCCGGTGCTGGGAATAGGGCCTCCAGCCTGTGCTCAAGGCAGAGACTGCCCACTCTGAAGATTCATGGCCTTCATCCTTTGGTGACAGCCCCTAAGGCCATAGGGGCCCTCGGAAGGCCACCTTCCTAAAGTTCTGGACGCATCCCAAACATCTGCGCCATCTCTGACATGCTCAGAATTCAAAGGTATAACTCTCGACTAGTAAAGACATGTTCCTAAAAGGGCAGGAAATCCAGGACTCTCCCACAGGGCCTCCTGAACATCATAGCTAACAGGCCTGTGGTTCCGGCCACACCAGGCCCATGAAGCCATGTGACACTGAGGATCCACCCTTCCTACCTGAGCTGCTCAGTTCTGGCTCACTAAGACCCTCACCAATGTGCCCCAGGAGAGAGTGACAGACTCTGACCCTAAGCTGATCTGAACATGAGCTGGGTTTATTTAGTTAGAAATGCTTGGCTTTGCTAGGAATCCCTGGTATTGTGGAAAGGTCACTGGGATTAGAGTCACAAGGACATAGGTTTGACTTTCAATTCTGTGAATTTCTCTGCCTCTTTGTCACTTAAAACTCTCATGTAAAAAACTTACAAAACACACACAACTACACACCTAGAAGTTCCATTAAAACTCTCTATAGTCTCTATTAATGTAGGGGGAAATGGAATGAATGGCAACTTAATCAAACTAGAAAAAATAGAGGGAAAAATCCCCAGACAGTTTAATAAACAGAGTAAGATGAGTAAAGTAAAATCAAGCATATTATTTAATTCACCAAAATTAGCTAAAGTGAATTTACCCAATAAAAAACAAAGACTGGGGGTGCCTGGGTGGCTCAGTCATTAAGCGTCTGCCTTTGGCTCAGGTCATGGTCCCAGGGTCCTGGGATCGAGCCCTGCGTCAGGCTCCCTGCTCAGTGGGAAGCCTACTTCTCCCTCTCCCACTCCCCGTGCTTGTGTTCCCTCTCTCGCTGCGTCTCTGTCAAATAAATAAATAAAATCTTTAAAAAACAAAACAAAACAAAAAAGACTGTCAGAGTTAAAAATAAAAATCTAGGTTTATTCTGCTTAGGAAAAAACCACATAAAATAAAGTGACAAAAGAGGATTGAAAATAAAATACCAAAAAGATGTAAGAAAAATGTTAACAAGAAAAAAGCAGGAAAAACAGAGGTAAAGAGAAAATTAATGCTCAAAACACTAAATAGGATCAAAAAGGATGCTGTATATGATTAAAAATACAATTAAGCACATATAATACTCATAAACTTATGTGCATTCAATAACATAGATGCCAAAATCATAAGGGAAAAAACCCTTTAGAAAGGCAAATAGAATATAATAAAAATACAGTGATGGAAGGATGTTTTAATTCACCTTTCAGGATTAGATATATCTTATTTAATTTTTATTTTATCTTTAGAGAGAGAGAGAGAGAGCGAGCGAGCCAGGGCGGAAGCAGGAGGAGAGGGAGAGAGAGAATCCTAACCAGACTCCACACCCAGGGCGGAGCTAGATGCGGGGCTCAATCTCATGACCCTGAGATCATGACCTGAGCCGAAATCAGGAGTCGGACGCTTAACGGACTGAGCCACCCAGGTGCCCCAGAATTGGGTATATCTAATAAGCAAAAAAAATCAGTAGGAGCATAGGTGAAGTGATTGATACAACTAATAATTTGGGGTAACAAATACATAGTCTGACTTCAGATGGAAAATGTACACTTTGCATGTCCATGAAATATTTACAGAAATAGATCAGGTACATGACCACAAAGAAAATTTTATTAAATCTGTTAAAAAGAAAACCACAAGCCCAAAGTAGTACCACTTAGGCCAAGTACCCAAGCCAGGGCTTAAGATGTATTCTAATTGCAGTTTCAACCTCCCCAAGAAATGTAGTCTTACTTAACTGGTCAGTCAAGAACTTTCTGAAGAGTGCCAATGAGTCTGCCCTGTGGGCCATCTCCATCCCCCAAAAAGGAGGTAATCTGCATGGTAAGATCCCTCTGCTTTCCCCCCTAAAGGAAAGCACCTGGCCTGGAACAATCCTTTTACTTATGACTTTCTTATCCCACCCTCCTATAAAATCCTTCCATTATGTACAACTCCTCTGAGCTCCCCTCTACTTGCTAGATGGGATGCTCCCCAATTCATGAATCATTTAATGAAGCCAATTAGATCTCCAAATTTATTCAGTTGGAGTTTGTTTTTTAACAAATTTTTAAGGCATAATTAAGAATGAAATATTAAAGTATGGAATGTTTTAAATGTGTAAAGAAAGACCCTCCTAGAAACTCCTTAAAGAGGAAATTCAAAAGGAAATTACTGCCTATAATCTAAAAAGGAGAAAAGTTTTATTGCCTAAAATTTACAGGACACAGAGAAAGCAGGTCTTAAAGGAAAATTAATAGTTTAAATGTCTTCATTATTTTTTAAAATGTTGGACCTATACCAAACTTAAGACATTAGAAAAAGAATGGCAAAATAATAACCAGAACACAGAAGAGAGAATGTATACAGATAAAAGCTGAAAGAAATGAAATAGACAACAAATATCCCTTCCCCAAAATAGCTCAAGGGAAAAACAAACTGGTACTTAGAAAAGACAAATAATAGAATCTTGCAAGCCCCTGGCAAGACAGATCAAAGCAAAAAGAAAACAAGCCCAAGTTCCCAAGAGGAGGAATAGGAAAGGTGACCTACCCACAGATTTAGGAGAAATTAAAACAATCAAGAACAGTTACAAGTAAATTTGAACAACTTAAAGGACATGAATGATATCTTTACAAAACACAGGCCACCAACACAGACCAACAACTTAAACGAGACCAATTCCAGATTGAAAAGGAGGCGTGGCAGTCTATCATGAAAAAGGCACCAGGCCCGCATAGGCCCACTGCTGAGTTTTATCCAACCTTTAGTGGACAAGTGAGTCCAGTGTTCTCTGTATCTGCTTTTCTCAAACTGAATGTGGACACAAATGATACGGGGCTCTCTTCAAAATGTAGATTGAGATCCAGTAGATCTGGAGGGGGCCTGAGATTCTGCCTTTCTAACCAGCTCCCAGGTGAAGTGGATGCTGCTGGTTCATGGAACCCACTTGAGTAGCAAGGATTTAACTCTTTCAGGCAGTACGGGAAAACAGAAAATTCCCCGGTTCACTTTACAAAGCTAGCATTAACTTCAATACCAAAATCAGACAAAGCTCATTCTAACAACAGTAAGGTGCCCTCAACCTCAACTTCTTTTACAAATATAGATGGAAATTCTAAATAACATTAGCAAATAGACTCTGGCATGAAATAAAAGATGTAGAAAGTGCTTCAGTATGAAGAAACCTAGCAATATGATTCTATCAATAAACCAAGAGAAAACCATATAAGCAGCCCTTAATGCCAATAGATGCTAAAAGCAGCCATTCCTAATAAAAAATTTAAGCAAAATAGGAATAGATGGAAACTATGTAAACAAAACTAAGAATATTTATTAAAAACCAACAACAAATACTTTAAAAGTCAAAACCCTAAAAATGTTTAATTAAAATCAAGGAGGAGACAGGGATGCATACTAACACCATTATTATTTAATACTGTTTTGGGGGCAGTAGTTCTCAACTCCAGATGCCTGTCAGAATCCTCTGGGAAGCTTTTCAAAAATATATACGAATTCAATCTCTGAGCCTAGGGGCCTGGCACTATAATTTTTAAAAAAAGCTTCCTGGCTGATGTTCATACACAATCTGGAGTGAGAACCAGTCTCAGAGGCTTCAGCAAACGCAACATGTAAAGAAAATAAAATAGCAGGTATGATCATTGGGAAAGACGTGGAGTTGCCAGATAAAATGCAGAATTTCAAATGAACAATGAATAATTTGGTAGGATAAGTATGTCCCAAGTATCGCATGGGACAAACTCATTCTAAAAAATTATTATCTGAAATTCGTATTTAACTGGGAATTCTGCATTTTTTTTTTTGCTATGTCTAGTAACCCTAAAAGAAAAGATAAATTAGCTCTGTTTATTAGTGCTAAAATTGTCTACCTTGAAAACCCAAGAGATCCTATTAAAAAAACCCTTTACTATTATTAACAATATTTGATAAGGAGGCTAGATACCAGATATATTATAACACATAGCCTTTTTTTTTTTTTTACTCTAATAATAAATACCTAGAAATGCAAATGGGGATGTTTCTCAGTTATAATAGTGGCAAAAAACTATAAAATATTCAGGAATCAATTTAATACAAGAGACATAAGACCCATAAAAGAAATCCTATTAAAAGACAGAAAACAATTTATGAACAAATGGAAGGTTATAATTGTTCTTAGATAGGAATACTTAATTAAAAATGTTGAATTTCCCAAATGTAATATATAAATTTCATTCAATTTCAATTAGAATCTTAACAGGACTTTTCTTGGAATTGTATAAGGTTATCTTAAAGTTCATACAGAGAAATAAATGTCTGAGAATAGCTAAGAAAAGGACAAAAAGCACAGTGGAGGAGCCTTACCACTTATCAGGGAATTCTATAAAACCACAAAAATCAAATTAACATCAGTATGAAAGGAGACAAAAATTAATGAACTTATCTAGAAAATCTAGAATTAAATATTGGTGTATTTGAGAAATTAGTATATGACACATGTGGTGGTTCAATTCAGTGTCAAAGCATGGACTGTTCAAGAAATGAGACTGGAATGACAAGGTATCCATATGGAAGAATATACAAATAAACCATACAGTATAGTATATAAAATAAACTCCTGGACATAAAGACTTAATGCAAAAATAAAAATCTTGCAAGAAAATCCAAGAGAGTAGGGGCGTCTGGGTGGCTCAGTTGATTAAGCATCTGGCTCTTGATTTTTGTCTCAGGTCATGATCTCAGAGTCATGGGATAGAGCCCCACGTCAGGCTCTGTGCTCAGCAGGGAGTCTGCTTGAGATTCTCTCTCTCCCTTTCCCTGTGCCCCACCCCCTTGTTCTCTCTAAAATAAATAAATCTTTAAAAAAAAAAAAAGAAAGGAAAGAAAGAAAATCCAAGAGAGTAATTACATCATCTAGAGGGAATGAGAAGACTTTTTTCAAGTCCAGAAGTTACAAACACAAATATGCAGGGTCCGTAAGCCCACACCAGTCCCTCCCCCTCCCCCCAAAAAAGAAAAGAAGCCATGGGGTCTTTTTGCCTTGTTTGGTTTTGCTCTTGTTTTTATCCTTTTCTTTTTTTCTTTTTCTTTTTATTATTATTGTTTTCTTTCTCTAAAAAGCCACAGTTTAAAAGAGCAACTAGCATATGAAAGAGTCAGCCCTAGAACTCCACCCAAAGGCAGGGGAGCTCTGCTGGAACACTCCAGGTGGGAGGGGCTAATGGACATAGTCTGTACTCCCCTTCTACCTTGAAAGCACAGACCAATGCACAATCTGGGCACCCTAACCAGCCTGCCACTTCAGCAAACCCTGGGCCTCTAGCCCACACCAGCTCCAGCTGTCCCACCAAGGTGACCACAGGGCAGTGCACGCTAGGATACCCCTGGGTAGCACTCACTACAGGCCCGGCCTTCACACCAAGGTGACATAGGTGCAAAGTACCCCAGGATACTCCAGGCCCACACCACTTTGGCTTCAGATGGCTTGCTAGGGTACCCCTGATGTAAAGTGCTCCAGAACATCTCAACTGACATCTGCTTCTGATCCAGCTGCCCTACCAGGGTACCCCCTGTGTGGAGTGCCCTGGAAACCCCAGGCCATGCCTGCATCAGTTTCAGCGACATCACCAGGGCACCCCCTGTGTAGAGCGTAGAAACACCTTGGGATACCCTGGCTCGCACGCAGTTGAGCTTCAGCTGTCCTGCCAGGGCAGTTTGCAGGGAGAGCCCAGGGACCACATCAGCCCATGCCCATTTTAGCTTTAGCTGTCCTGCCAGGGTACCCTCTATGCAAAGCACCCCGGGACCTCCTGGCCTGTACCTTACCTCAGTTCCAGCCACCCCTTCATTCAGAGCAACCTCTGTGCAGAGTCCAGGAACACCCTGGTTTCTATCCACTTCTGCTTCAGCTATCTAGCCAAGGTTCCCCTCTATTTGTAGAGCCCCAGGTCCCCCCAGCCTGCATGCACTTTAGTTTCAGCTATCCTACTAGAGCACCCTCCCCACAGAGAGCTCAGGGACCTCCCAGCCCACACGCCACACCACATCAGCTCTAACCACCTCGTCAATGTACCCCCTGCACAGAGCACCGTGGAACCCTCTGGCTTGCACCCATTTCAGCTTCAGCTATCCTGCTGGTGTAACTTCAGCAAATAGATCCCCAGGACACCTTGGCATGCATCCACTTCAGTTTCAGCTGTCCTGACAGGGCACCTGCTACACAGAAAGCCGCAGGACCCCTATTCCATGCCAGCCACAGCTCCAGCCAGTCAGCAAAAGTCGCTAGCACACACAGTTGATACAGGGAACGACCAAGCACAAGAACATTCCTTCAACTTTAGGAGAAGTAGCCATTCTGCCTAATCCACAGAAACAAACACAGGAAGTCAAGCAAAATAGGGAGACAGAAATATGCTCCAGAAGAAAGAACAAGAGCAGCGCCTCAGTGGCTCAGTTAGTTAAGCATTTGCCTTCAGCTCAGGTCATGATCCCGGAGTCCCGGGATCAAGCCCCACATCAGGCTCCCTGCTCGGCAGGGAGTCTGCTTCTCCATCTCCCTCTACCTGCCACTCCCCCTGCTTGTGCTCTCTCTCCCTCTCTCTCTGTCAAATAAATAAAATCTTAAAAAAAAAAAAAAAAAGAACAAACAAGAAGAAAAACTTCAGAAAAACAACTAAATGAAACAGAGATAAGCAATATGCCTGATAAAGAATTTAATGATCATAAAAATATTCACTGGGCCAAAGAGATGAGTGGAAAAATTCAGTGAGACCTTCAATAAAGAGATAGAAGATACATAAAAAAACCAGAGTTGAAGAATACAATAATTGAAATAAAATAAAAAACACTAGAGAGAATTAACAGTACATTAGCAGATGCAGAAGAATGTATCAGTGATCTGGAAGACAGGGTAATGGAAAGCACCCAAGTTGAGCAGCAAAAAGAGAAAAAATTTTTTAAAAGTGAGGATAGGTTAAGGGATCTCCTGGACATCAAGCAAACCAACACTTGCATTATAGGGGTTCCAGAAGACAAAGAGGGAGAAGGGGGTAGGAAACTTATTTGAAGAAATAGCTGAAAACTTCTCTAACCTAGGAAAGGAAATGGACTCCCAAGTCCAAAAAGCACCAGAGTTCCAAACAAGAAGAACCCAACAAGGTCCACATCACTACACGTAATAATTAAAATGTCAAAGTTTAAAGATAAAGAATTTTGAAAGCAGCAAGAGAGAAACGAAAGGTTATCTTCAAGTGAAAACCCCATAAAGCTATCAGCTGATTTATCAGCAGAAACTTGGCAAGACAGAAGAAAGTGGCATGATATATTCAAAGTGCTGAAAGGAAAAACACCTGCAACTAAGTATACCCTACCTTGCAAAGTGATCATTCAGATTTGAAGAGATAGAACTCCCCCAAACAAAAGATAAAGGAGTTAATCACTACTAAACCAGCTTTACAAGAAATGTTAAAGGGACTTCTTTAAGTGGAAAAGAAATGTCCATAATTAGACATAAGAAAATTATGAATTAAAAGATGTAAAATATGACAACATATACACAAAACACAGAGGAGGGAGGAAACAGGAAAAGAAGGGGAAAAGTTTTTTCTGTTTGTTTGTTTTTTTTAGAATGTATTTGAAATTAAATGACAATAAATATAGACCATTTACTTAGGACATTATATAGGAACCACAAAAAATAAACAGAAAGAAAGCCAAACACTATAGAAACTCATCAATCACAAAAAAGAGAGCAAAAGAACATAGAAGAAATACAAACGCAACCAGAAAACAAATAACAAAAGGCAAGAAGTACATACCTATGAATAATTACACTAAATGTAAATGGTCTGAATGTTTCAATCAAAAGACATAGGGTGCTGGAATGGATAAAAACAAAACAAAAACACATCTATATGCTGCCTACAAGAAACTCACCTCAGACCTAAAGACACATACAGACTGAAAATGAAGGCAGGGAAAAACATTTACCATGCAAATGGAAGTGAAAATAAAAGCTGGGGTAGCTTTATATCAGACAAAATAGACTTTAAAACAAACACTGCAACAAGAGACAAAGAAGGGCATTACGGGGGCACCTGGGTGGCTCAGTCAGTTAAGTGTCTGATTCTTGACTTTGACTCAGGTCATGATCTCAGGGTTGTGAGATCGAGTTCTGCATTGGGCTCTGCACTGGGCATGGAGCCTGCTTAAGATTCTCTCTCTCCCTCTCCTCTATCCCTCCCCACTGCTTGCTCTCTCTTAAAAAAAAAAAATAATAATCTAATCTTATGCCTAAAGGAACTAGAAAAAGAATAACAAAGCCCAAGGTGAGTAGAAGAAAGGAAATAATACAGATCAGAGCAGAAATAAATGACAGAGACTTAAAAAAAAAATAGAAAAAAAAGTCAATGAAGGCAAAAGCTGGTTTTTGGAAAAGATGAAACTGATAAAGCCTTACCCACATTCATCAAGAAAAGCGAGAAAGGACCCAAATAAATAAAATCAGAAACAAGAGAGAAGAAATAATTGACATTACAAAAATACAAAGAATTAGAGAATACTATGAAACTTATAGGCTAATGAATTAGACAATCTAAAAGAAATGGATAAATTCCTAGAAACATACAATCTTCTAAAACTGAACCAGGAGGAAATAGAAAATCTAAACAGATTATAAGTAACAAAAATGAGTTGGTAATCAAAAAACTACCAAAAAATAAAAATCCAGGACCAGATAAATTCACAAGTGAATTTGACCAAACATTTAAAGAAGAGTTAATACCTATTCTCCTCAAACTATTCTAAAAAATAGAAGAGGAAGGAAAAGCTTCCAAATACATTCTACAAGGCAGCATTACCCTGATACCAAAACCAAAGACCAAAAAAAAAAAAAAAAAATAGAAAAAGAAAAAAAACTACAGGCCAATATTCCTGATGAACATAGATGCAAAAATCCTCAACAGAATATTAGCAAACCACATAAAACAATACATTAAAAAGATAATTCACCACAACTGAAATTTATTCCAGGGATTCACAGATGGTTCAGTATTTGCAAATCAACGTGATACACCACATCAACAAAATGAAGGATAAAAATCATATGATCATCTCAACAGATGCAGAAAAAGCATCTGACGAAACTCAACATTTACTCATGATAAAAACAAAAAACAAAAAAACAACCTCTCAGCAAAGTGGTGTTAGAGGGAATATACCTCAACATTAATAAAGGCCATATCTGAAAAACCCACACCTAACATCATACTCAATTGTAAAACACTGGGAGTCTTTCCTCGAAGATCAGGAACAAGACAAGAATGTCTACTCTCACCACTTTTATCCAACATAGTACTAGAAGTCCTAGCCACAGCAATCAGACAAGAAAAAGAAGAGGAATCCATATTGGTCAAGAAGTTAAAAACTACTAGATAATTCAGTAAAGTTGCCAGATACAAAATTAATACCCCCAAATTGGTAGCATTTCTATACACCAATAATGAAATGGCAGAAAGAAATTGAGAAATTTACAATTGCACCAAAAGGAGTAAGATACCTAGGAATAAATGTAACCAAAGAGGTAAAAGACCTGTACTCCAAAAACTATAAATGAATTAAATTTGAGATGACACAATGGAAAGGAATGGAAAAACTAATGAATTAAATTTGAGATGACACAAATGGAAAGATATTCCATGCTCATGGATTGGAAGAATTACTATTGTTAAAATATCCATTTGACCTAATCTGCAGAGTCAGTGCAATCTTGATCAAAATGCCAACAGTATTTTTCACAAACTAGAACAAATAATACTAAAATTTGCACGGAACTGCAGAAGACCCCAAGTAGACAAAGCGATCTTGAGAAAGAAGAAAAAAGCTGGAGGTATCACAATTCCAGGTTTCAAGATATACTACAAAGCTTAGTAAGCAAAATGGCGTGATACCAGCAGAGAACAAGACACAGAGATCAATGGAACAGAATAGAGAGCCCAGAAATAAACCTACAATTATATGTCCACTCCTTTGTCAATCTGTGACAAAGGAGGCAAGAATATACAATGGGGAAAAGACAGTCTCTTCAACAAATGGTGTTGGGAAAACTGGACAGCTACATGTAAAAGAATCAAACAGACTACTTTTTTTTCTTAAAGAGTTTTTATTTACTCATTTGAGACACGGAGCCTGATGCAGGGCTCCATCCCAGAACCCTGGGATCATGACCTGAGTCAAATGCAGATGCTTAACCGACTGAGCCACCCAGGCGCCCCCAAACCAGACCACTTTTTAATACCATACATAAAAATAAACCCCAAATGGATTAAAGACCTAAATGTGAGACCTGAAACCATAAAAATCCTAGAGGAGAGCACAGGCAGTAAATTCTCTGACATTAGCCACAGCAACATTTTTCTAGGTATGTCTCCTGAGGCAAGGGAAACAAAGCAAAAATAAACTATTGGGACTACATCAAAATAAAAACCTTTACACGGTGAAGGAAACCATCAACAAAACAAAAAGACAACCTCCTGAATGAGAGAATATATTTACAAATGACATATCTGATAAGGAGTTAATAGCCAAAAATATATAAAGACCTTGTACAACTCAATACTAAAAAAAAAATCCAATTTAAAAATGGGCAGAAGACCTGAATAGACTTTTAAAGAAGACATACAGATGGCCAACAGACACATGAAAAGATGCTCAACATCACTCATCATCAGGGAAATATATACATCAAAACCTCAATGAGAGATCACCACACACCTGTCAGAATGTCAAAAACACAGGTAACAAGTATTGGTGAGGATGTGGAGAAAAAGGAACCCTCATACACTGCTGGTGAGAATGTAAATTGGTACAGCCACTATGGAAAACAGTAATGGAGACTCCTTGAAAAATTAAAAATAGAACTACCATATGATCCCAGAATTCCACTACTGGGTATTTACCCAAAGAAAACAAAAACACTACTTCAAAAAGATGCACCCTTATGTTTACTGCAGCTTTATTTACGATAGTCAAGATATGGAAGCAACCTAAGTGTCCATTGATAAATGGATAAGGAAGATGTGGGATGTGTGTGTATACACATACATCCAATGGCATATTATGCAGCCATAAAAGAGGATGAGGTCATGAGACAACAGGGATGGACCTAGAGAGTGTTATGCTAAGAGAAATAAGTCAGATGAAGACCAATATCATATGACTTCACTCATAAGTGGAATCTTAAAAAAAAAAAAAAGACAAATAAACAAAAAGCAGAATCAAACCTATAAATACAGAGAACAAGCTGATGGTTGCCTGAGGGGAGGGAGGACCGTGTTGAGTAAAATGGGTGAAGGGGAGTGGGAGATACAGTCTTCCAGTTACGGAATGAGTCAGGGGAATAAAAGACACAGCATAAGGCACACAGTCAATGCTATTGTAACAGGGATGTATCAGGACAGACGGTAGCTACACTTTGTTGAATCACTACATTGTACAACCAAAACTAATGTAACATTGTGTCAACTATACTCAAAAAAATTAAAAATTAAAAAATACATATTATGAAAGTAAAAAAGCAAATATGGATATATTTACTACATAAAATATAAGACCTTTTTAAATTTTTTTTTAAAGATTTTATTTATTTATTTGAGAGAGACAGCAAGAGAGGGAACACAAGCAGGGGGAGTGGGAGAGGGAGAAGCAGCTTCCCGCTGAGCAGGGAGCCCGATGCAGGGCTCAATCCCAGGACCCTGGGATCATGACCTGAGCCGAAGGCAGACGCTTAACCGACTGAGCCACCCAGGCGCCCCAATATAAGACCTTTTGTAAGGCAAAGGTAACATGACAAAGTCAACAGACAAGATGTGGACAAAAATTTCTACCATAGGGGCGCCTGGGTGGCTCAGTTGTTAAGCATCTGCCTTCGGCTCAGGTCATGATCCCAGGGTCCTGGGATTGAGCCCTGCATCGGGCTCCCTGCTCAGCGGGAAGCTGCTTCTCCCTCTCCCACTCCCCCTGCTTGTGTTCCCTCTCTTGCTGTGTCTCTCTCTGTCAAATAAATAAACAAAAAATCTTAAAAAAAAAATTTTTTTCTAACATAAATGACAAAGGGTTAATTTCTATATTATCTGAAAATACCTTACCAACTGATAAGATGAAGAGCTCAAAAGAAAAAATGAGCAAAAAATACAAATATACAACCCACAGAACAGCATGTCCAAACACATGAAAAGATGCACAAATTCTCTAGGAGAGAATATAAATTAAAGAACTTATGAGATCATTTTGTACCCAGAGTCACAAAACAGAACTATAACATCTAATGCTAGTCGAGATGAGGAAGAAGGGAATTTTCATACATTACTGATGGAAATGGCATTGCCACAGAATTTTAGGAAGACAACACAACAACAGCTCAGCTCTTAATTTTAAAAGACAATTACTATACTAAGCAGCAATTTGTCCTTGGTTCTGGCAGTCTGTCCCATTAGTAGGGATGGGTTAGTACACCTATGTGGGGACATACATTCAATATTTATTGCAGCTTTGCCTTAGGGGTCGAGAGCTGGAAACAAAGTAAACGCCTATTAAAAGCAGGCTGGCTGGGGGCACCTGGGTGGCTCAGTCGTTAAGCGTCTGCCTTCAGCTCAGGTCATGATCCCAGGGTCCTGGGATCGAGCCCCGCTTCGGGCTCCCTGCTCCGTGGGAAGCCTGCTTCTCTCTCTCTCCCACTCCCCCTGCTTGTGTTCCCTCTCTCGCTGTGTCTCTCTCTGTCAAATAAATAAATAAAATATTTTAAAAAAAAGAAAAATAAAAAAATAAAAGCAGGCTGGCTGAATCAAGGATGGTCCTCCATAGCACTGAATTATCATATGGCCATTAAAAAGAAAAATTAGTGAACAAAAATGTTCATGGTAGCACGGTCCATAATTACCCCAAAGTCTCTCAGTAGTAGAGTGGATAAATAAATCTGGTATAGGGGCGCCTGGGTGGTTCAGTCGTTAAGCGTCTGCCTTCGGCTCAGGTCATGATCCCAGGGTCCTGGGATCGAGTCCCACATCGGGCTCCCTGCTCGGTGGGGAGCCTGCTTCTCCCTCTCCCACTCCCCCTGCTTGTGTTCCCACTCTCGCTGTCTCTCTCTGTCAAATAAATAAATAAAACCTTAAAATAAATTCTAATATATTCACACAACAGGGGATTAGAGAATAACCAGAATCAACAAATTACAACTACATACAACAACCCTGTTAATGTCATAAATACAATGTCGCACAAAAGAGTAGGTACTGAATGATTCCATGTATACAAAGCAGGCTAAAAAATATCTACACGGTTACAAATCACAGTGATAGTTACTCTTGGATGGGAGATGGGGGAGAAACATGGAAGGAGGCATAAGGGGGATTCTGGGACACTGGTCATGTTCTGTTTCTCGATCTGGGTGGTTACATGGGTGTATTGATTGTGGAGATTCACCAAGCAGTACCCTCATGATGTGTGCATTTAAAAAAGAAAAAGAATTAGATGCATTATAACTTGTAGGGATTTCAACTAGGTATTATTGGTTGAGAAAAGCAGAACTCAGAAAAACATGTAGAATAGAATCTCATTTTTATACAGTATGTAATAATAAAACCACCTTATGGATTACTGTGTATGTAAATATATGCTTGCACGAGGACAGATATAAGTCTGTATAGGTTCATATGGGACAGATAAAAATATGGAAGGCCATATAGTGGGTTCACATGGCTTCCCTAGGTGAGGGAAAAAGGATGATGAAGGCCATGATTATGTTATGAAGGAAAAAAAGGGGCCCTTGTTTCTTTAAAAAATGTATAAAAAATATCCCATTTGTGTAAAAGAAATTTTTAAAACATTAAAGAGGAAGATTAGAGAGAAGTTGTACCGAAGTTTAACAACTGAGACTCACTAAATGACAGTATTGCATAATTCCAGCACCATGGCATATTGTGAACATCAATCACTGCCCAAGAAAAATATGAAGTCTCAAGATTATTAACAAATAGCAGTAGATACCAAAAAAATCTATTTATTGGCTTTTAGCAATATGGTGGACTTCAACAACTTGACAATCCTTTTACCATAATCACCTAGAAGTACTGGGTAAAATGTAACATAATTATTTTAAATGTGCAGCTAAGCTCACAAATAATAAAAGCAAATCCCCAGGTGCTGGAAACAAAGAGGGAGGTGAGAAAGCCCAGGGGTGAGTGCTTGCGCTAACGGGGGAGGGTATTTGTCTCCAGAACCCAGGGGTTTGGTGTTCATTCCCACACAGGGGTAATAAATGAAGCTTTGGGAGGTAGGGAATTGGAACTGAGTACTTTGCATAAAGCCAAGACCCTTAAAGGACTCTTTTATTTATGAAAAGATTTAAAAACAAGAGAGACCACAGGACACAGGGCTTTGGGTGGGAAAAAAAGAAAAGCTCTCTGAGAATTCAAAACCACAGGACCACAATTCATTGCTTTTACTCTACCCACATAGTTCAGAAACTCCAGACTCAAAAGTAACAGAATTATTCCTCAAGCAGTGATACTACCATGGCCCAAGGCAGAAGCAAACAAAAAACTTCTCTGAAGAATTGAGCCCACACCCCCAAATATTATGGGATTTTACCCAGGAAAAAAACCCACAAGCCCTGCTAAGGAGGAGTTCACAATAAAAAACGGCAGAGCCCATGAGGGAACGATCCAACCCGATCAAGAGTCTGCATATAGAATTATACCCCCAGGAACGCTAAACACAGAGAGATAGCCAGAAAGAGATTATCAAAGAAATACATATAAAATGAAAACTAGAAAGGAAGAAAACAAATCCTAAAAGAACTAAACCCTACGAACAAAAGAGCCAGCAGGATTGAAAAAGATAAAATAGGAGAAAGCCCATCATGTATCTTAGAATAAATCTTTTTGAAAAGATTGTAATGATAATGAAAAATTCTTTATTAAAAGACATTAGAGAAGACTAAACTAATTGGAAAAAAATACACCATGTTTATGGATAGGCAGACTCGATATAGTAAAGATGTCAATTCTCTCCAGGTTAATCTATAAATTTAAGGCAGTTCCCAGCAAAATCCAACAGATTTCACAGAAATCCTAAAATGTACAGTTTTGTGAATACTGAAGTTCTGCTCCCGGGGAAGACAGGGCTTGGGCCCTGCGAGCCTCTGGTCACAAGATTTTCGTCAATTCATCAACAATTGACCTCCTTTTATGTGTTTCTGTTCAAAGACACCTCACTTCATACATAGAGCTGATTTATTAACACTGAACTCGGGCCAGCAGCGCTCTACCTCAGCCTGAAGGAAGCTTACCTAACACACCTGTTTTCGCCCGACCATTTCCCCCCCCACCCCCACCATCTCACTCCCCCTTCCCACTCCCCCATCCCACCCCAGGGCCTTCTTGCACTTAGGAACAACACTAGAAAGCCCTTCAGCACTACGTTTGAGGATCATTTTAAACAGTGAAATCACCAACACAAAGCACAAAAATACAAAAAAGGGGGGGGGCACTAAATACACCATGCAAAGGACGCTTGTTTACAGTAGGAGAACTGAACCCGAAGGCAGAGCGTTGCCTTGTTTGACCTCAGCCGGTACACCTTTGACTCCAAATTTCACTACCTTGCACGCGGCCACCATAAATATCGATTTGGGGTTACAAATTTCAGTGAGTAGGTGAATTCGCAAATACAGAACCCGCAAATTATAAGCAACGACTGTATCTTTGTATTTCCAGGGTTGGAAAGAATATTTGTTTTTTAGACAAGATGCAGAAAGCACAAATTATAATGGAGAAGACTGACAGGCTAGGTAAATCGACATTTAAAACTTCTGCTCGGGCCTTGCAGACGCCGCCCTGGAGCCTCCTGCACCACCCAAGCATCGTCAACGCCTCCCCGCTCTTCCATATCGCTGCGGACCGTGAGCCCTTGGCCCGCGGCTCCCATGAGCTGTTGGCAAAGTTCAGTGACAGCAGAGAACTTCCGTGCTCTGACCACTGGGGAGAAAGGATAAAGGTTCCTGCTTTCACAGGATTATTCCGCAATTTCTGTGCCAGGGTGGTGACGTCACACGCCATCATGGCACTGGCGCCTAGTCCATCTATGGGGAGAAATTTGATGAGAATTTCTTCCTGAAGCACACGGGTCCTGGCATCTTGTCCAGGGCAAATGCTGGCCCCCACACAAATGGTTCCCAGTTTTTCACCTCCACTGCCAAAGCCTGAGTGGTCAGACGGCAAGCATTTGGTCTTTGGCAAGGTGAGCGAGGGCAGGAATATTGTGGATGCCATGGAGTGCTCTGGGTCCGGGAATGGCAAGACCAGCAAGAAGATCACTATTGCCGACTGTGGACGAATCTCATAAATTTGACTTGTGTTTTATCTTAACTACCAGACTGTTCCTTCTGCAGCTCAGGAGGGCACCCCTTCACCCCCATCTGCTCAAAATATCCTACAATCTTTGAGCTCTCGCTGCAGCTCTATGGGTTCCATATTTTCCTCATTCCTCTCCAAGTCTAGCTGGATTGCAGTTAAGTTTAGAATTATGAAATAAAAACTAAACAAAAAAAGACTTCTGCTTAAAAATCTATGTCAGCAGAAAACTTAAAAAAAAAAACCTGAATCACTATATTGTCCACCTGAAACGAAGATAACACTGTATGTTAACTAACTGGAATTAAAATAAAACCTTAAAAATATATTTATGTCAGAAAAAAAGGGAAAAATAAAGTCACAGACGGGAAGAAAATAATCTGCTCCCCAGATAAACAAAGGATTAGTATCAAGGAGAGTTTTAAAGTTCCTAGAAATCAATTAAAAAAAAAGACATGTAGCTATTAGAAAAATGAGCAAAAGAACAGCATTTTCTTAAAACAGACTGGCCAACAAACAAAAAGATGTTCCATCTCATTTGTAATAAAGAAATACAAATTAAAAGTGAGATTTCACAACTCTCTATATTGTACATATATACTTTATAAAACTGAAATGTGGCTAAGGAGAACTCGTGTTTCAAGCAGAAGTTTCACAACATTCAATAACAATCTTCAGTAAAATCTAAGTACATTTTTAGGTAAAATTTCCAACAAAGGCATTTAATTCCAGAGATTAGAAGCCCAAGGAAGAAAATGAGAGTTCCAGAAAAAAACCCAAGAATAGATAACCAAATGATACTCAGGAAGCAACAAAAAGACTCATCCTCGACCGCCAGGGATTGGACATTTCTTAAAACCACTATCCTGGTATTATCAGTGGATTTTCACGCGAGATAATGGGGCAGAAGCTCTATATACATCAGGTTGTACACATTCAGAGCATTCATCAAGATTTTGTTATTCTGGGGCACCTGGGTGGCTCAGTTGGTTGAGCAGCTGCCTTTGGCTCAGGTCACGACCCCGGGGCTCTGGGATCGAGCCCCACATCGGGCTCCTTGCTCAGTGGGGAGCCTGCTTCTCCCTCTGCCTGCCACTCCCCCTGCTTGTGCTCTCGCTCTTGCTCTCTCAAAAAAAAAGATTCTGTTCTTTTGGAACCACTCTCAGTATGAAATTCTGTATCAGTTGGGGTTCTATATATACATAAAACCAGTAGAAGGGGCTTATGCAAATGTGGGAGCTGGTTAAGCAGCCTCAGGAAGATGCCATACCCGGTGTTGGAGCTCGGAATCCACAGGGCAGGTAGTCAGGAGGGGAAGATGAAAAGCCGGCTCAACCCCGCGAGTACAAGCTGGCCTCCCGCAAGAACGGACTGCAGACTGAGTTCCTTCTTACAGCCTCGGGTGTTAGTGATGAGGTCATCTGCAGAAGCCAGGCCCCTTCGTCAACGGAACTAAACACACATGCCTGGCCCAGGAATCAAAGAAGCTGACGGAGGATCCAGGTGGAACTTAGAGCAATTTCGGGCCACTTGACCTCAACAAAGTGACTCAGCAGCTCAGCAACAGTGTGTGCGAGCTACACTCTGGCCGCTACTTCCCTTTGCCTTCCCAATCACTCAAGAATCTCCCTGGCCACCCACATTAACCAGAAACACACAAGAACAGGAATTCTGAGAAATGCAGTTTTTCTAGCCAAACTGACACATTGCGAAGCCATCACATTCTTTAATGGTTGTGTCTCTTCAGACCCTCCTTTTGTTCTTGAGTCAGTCTTAGTAAATTACATTTTTCTCTAAGAAACAGTCCATTCGCCTATTTTTAAAAATGGTTACTCACAGTATTCTTGTGAACTATTTTTAGCAATTTCTGGTAGAGCTACAGTTATATCCCTTTTCACTAATTAATATGGTTATCTTATGTTGTTTCTAATTTAACTGCATTATGATCAGAGAATGTAGTATCTTTGTTTTTGGTTGCTTGGTATTTGAGATATGTGTTGTAGTCTAATACATGGTCAACTCTTACAAATGTTCCATGTGTGCTTGAAAACAATGTGTATTCTCTAAAACTGTACACACATACACAATTGCAATTAGGTGGATTAACTGGGTTGTCCAAAAGTCTATACACTATTTTTTTATATACATGGTCAATTCCTGACATAGGTATATTAAAAATCTCCCTCTATCAATTTTTCCTAGTTAGTTATGTCCATTTTTGCATTATAAATTTTAAAGCTGTTATTAGATGCATATACGTTTATAAATCTTCTATGCTCTTGGTGAATTGTTCCTCTTAGCATTCAGTAATGACCCCTTTTATCCCTAATGATATTTTTTGCCTCAAAGTCTATATCCTGTCTGACGTTAGTATTGCTACAGTTTTAATTATGCTCTTTTTTTTCTTGCCCACTAGGGGTTCCTATTACTTTCTTGCCAGCTCAGCTATGCATTTAAAAACGATATTTGTTATATTTTATCCATTATTCCTGGTGTGTATACCAAGTAAGGTTGTGGATATCTAACCTGGCATATTGATAGATCTTAAGGTTCTCAAAATTAGCAAAAAAATGAAACACATACTCGCCTTTAAAGAGAAATCTATTATGTTTGATATGCAATCGGAATAGCAGAATAAATTGCACAGTGTATGCATAACCAAGGCCCCACCTCACCAATGAAGGTGTCAAATGATATTAACTCTAGGGCTCAATCTGAATTGTGTTCACTTTGTATCTCCAACAGACAGGAAAAAATAGGCTTTTTCAAACAATACTCTCCCACAGCTTCCACCAAGAATCTGATATGGCCCCCATCCCTCAAGTGTGGTTCCCCCATGATTGAGAATCACTGGTTTATGGTCTCCAAAGAAGATTCAGTTTAAAGATGGACATATTTTATTCCATTAATAGTTTGGTATTCCTCCTCCTATCCCTCAGTCACTCACACATGTTGCACTTTTCTCTGGTGCTCTGTGGGTTCCTTTCAACATGTTTCCAAACTGCTCTGGTCTCCTGGTCCAAGAGGCCAACACTAGGCTCAAATCCAGTTTCTACCTGGCAATGTGTGAGTCCTAACACTGGAGCCAAATCCTATCAGCTGACATTTAATCTAGTTTTACCAATTACTGCTTCATGGGGACTTCAGAAACCCACATTATACATCTGCTCATGGTATGAATGGGGGTCTACTTTTCTCTACTACTGATTATGAATTACAAGGGTTCTGGAAAGATGGCGTCAGTGATTTGGGCCCAAGAGTTTACAGGAGGGAAAGCTCTAGTTCTTGTTAAGGAGGGTTGCCATCTGATTTGTTCAACTTATCCAATTTATGCACTACATAGAAAGCCTTTAGAAACTCATTAAAGTCAATGCTTCCATCTTTGTTTAAGTCCATTCTTTCAGCGAGCTCATCAATTTGAAAATCATCAATATGAATGCTGTAGTGACTATTGAAGAGTTTCCACATGGCACGAAATTCTTCCATGGAAATCAGGCCTAAAGGAATATAGAAGAATGTATGAGTGTTGGTTTTAAGACCCACCTAATGGAGGGGTGAAGTTATACTGATTGAATAGTCCTAATGAGAAGCTCACTCGCATGCCCCGACCATCAAGACACTGAAGGAAACAGAAAAGTCAGACTGTTAATATAAGACACAATATGTCACATTCAAGTACCAAGTGATCCTGAGATTATTCCAAACCTGGAATGAGTATACACCAAAGGGATGAGAGGGTAGATTGTAGACTGTGGGACTCTATGTGGTATAGAAATTATAAGATCTCAAATCTAAGGGAAAGGGACATCAAAGCAGAGGGAGAAGATACCCTGGCCCTCAATAAGAGGATTGTAAACAATGGCTCTGCCATGTTTTATAGGCAATGATTTACTTTCATATTTTGATTATTGACCTTTTGGTATTCAGTGATCTCTGCAGTTGGGGATTATCCAGTGAATTTTTTTTAGAGTTTGAAAATAAGTAATTGTGCCTCAAAGCCAAGCAGAAATGAATTCTCATGGCCCTGAGTCCCAAAAGCAGAATCAGAAGTGCAGGAATGATTTTTATTGCTTGGAGTAACCACTATGTTTAAATGGCCAGGAAATTATCTTTTCATCTGTGTGGTGACTTATAAAAGGAGCTATTCTTGTCTAATAGATACAGAGGCCTATAGGAACTGTAAGGTCTTGAATACAGTTTTTGGACAAACTAAAATAATAATAATATTAAACATGAGTTTATTCCCGCCCCCCTACCCCCGAGTTAAATCAAGTTTGGGCGAAGAATGCAACAGATGAAAACAGAGTTCTGCTTTCCGAGAAACAGATTAGCCTTTGCTTTCTACTGCTACTGAGCTAATCAACGCTCATTTACCTGAGTGATCAGAGTCAATGACATTGAAGATGATTTGCAGGTCAGTGCGGTATCTGTACAGAGTTTCAATTAGAGTAGACTGAGCCTAAAATAAAAATGTTCTAAATGTTAAAACACATAGACTTAATAACACAGGACAATTTTTAAATGTAACAAACACAAAACATTATCAGCGGTTCAAAGGATGTGATTTAGATAGAAATTTGAGAAGGCAGGCCTTCCTTGGAGGACCAACCCCTTTAGTCAAAGACAAGACCATGCTCTTGTATGTGGAAGCAAGTGCAGCTTGAGTGTGTCAGGGGACAGCGCCCACGCCAATCAGGAAGCGATGAATAGCCAACATTTACTGAGAACACCCAAGTGCAGGCTCTGCACTGAGAGTTTTCCATGGGTCATTTCATTGTGTCCTCAACAAGAGCCCCAAGGAACAGAATTATTATTATGTCCATTTTACAGATTAGAAAACAGAGAGGTAAAGTAAGCTTCCCAGGGTTCACATAGCTGGTAAATGAGATCTGACTCTCAGCAGCCTGAAGCCAAGGCCTATGGGTTTGGTCATCATGGTAAACTGCCTCTTAGGTGAAGCCAAAAGCGTCCTTCATGTGGGTATTTTACTCTCTCACCTGCACTTTAGTTTTCTTCTCTCTGCTCTTACTTTCTCATCTCCCCTGCAAACAATCACCCCATTCTTAGTTCCCATGAGCTCCCTTTCAGCTCAGGGTTATAACTAATTGCCAGAGGGTTGTTGACTAATAAGTATGGGGAGTGGGGTCTAATAATTCTCCCTGGGGTATTCCCATTTTAATAAGAGATTCTAAAGTTTACAAGTCTTTAAGGCATAAAATGTCACGTCAGCAAGTTTATTCCTCCACAGTTTAATAGGGACTCTGTTGAGTATTTTAAGGGGGGAGTTGAATGAAAGAATGGATGTCATATCTGTCCTTTTGCTGGACAGCATGTCAGAGAAGAATCACATATTTGACATGGATTTGCTTGCAGAAGCTTTTCCTTCTTTTTCCATGTTGCCTATCCTTAGAAGGCACAAATTTCCTGAACAGATCACGATGTACCTGGGAGAGCCCCCTTAGGCCTTTCCCAAGACTGCCACACCCATCCATTAGGTGATTCTCACTCCCCAACTTTTCTTTTTTCTTTTTTTTGTTTTTTTAAGATTTTATTTATTTGTCAGAGAGATAGAGAGCACGAAAGCAGGGTGAGGAGCAGAGGGAGAAAAAGACTCCCGATGAGCAGGGAGCCCGATGTGGGGCTCGATCCCAGGACCCTGAGCCACCCAGGCACCCCGTCCCCAACTTTTCAAAGGACTGAGTTCCTTTTATAGGTCGTCTGAAGGGTGTTTTGCTCCAGCCAGGGGTTTTTTTGTTTTTTATTTTTTATTTTTTTAAAGAGAGAGAGCACATGTGTGAGGGGTGGGGAGGGGCAGAGGGAGAGAGAGAATCCTAAGCAGACTCCGCACTGAACTTGGAGCCCGATGTGGGGCTCAATTCCAGGATCCATGAGATCATGACCTGAGCTGAAACCAAGAGTCTGATGCTTAACTGACTAAGCCACCCAAGTGCCCCATTGCTCCAGTCAGGTTTTAACTGGGGCTCCATTTCACTTGCCTCTTTCACAGGTTTCTGAATGTGGATATCCTGGAAGCTGGACATGTAGTTAATATTTCCATTGTTGTCTGTGGTTACCAGATGAGAACTCAGGGATCTCCATGGTAAGTTCAGCCCCAAAATGTTCTCCATGGAAAAAGCCCACTGGCCCATAGAAAGTTTTCCTAACAACAACAAAGCCCATATCATTGGTTGATAATTTGGTAAAGAAATGCAACCTACTTGGCAGAGCCAGGGAGCAGCCTGGGGTTTTGAGGCCTGGGTGCCTCCTGCTCTCCTTTGTGACTTATCCCAGCAGGTACCACAGCTCTGGTATATAATATAGTAATTCCACACTTCTATACATCACCCGGTGCTCATCACGACCAGTGCCCTCCTTAATCCCCATCACCTGTTTTCCCTATCCCCCCCCCCAGCCCCTCCCCTCTGGTAACCAGCCGTTTGTTCTCTAGAGTTAAGAGTCTGTTTCTTGATTTGTCTCTCTCTCTCTTATTTTATCCTTTTGTTTGTTTTGTTTCTTAAATTTCACATGAGTGAAATCATATGGTATTTGTCTTTCTCTGACTTATTTCACTCAGCATAATACTCTCTAGCTCCATCCATGCCCTTGCAAATGGCAAGATTTCATTATTTTTTATGGCTGAGTAATATCCCATTGTGTATATATACCACTATTCTTTATCCATTCATCAATTGATGGACACTTGCATTGCTTCCATATCTTGGCTGTTGTAAATAATGCTTCTAAAAACATAGGGGTGCGTGTATCCCTTTGAATTAGTGTTCTTGTATTCTTTGGGTAAATACCCAGTAGTGTGATTGCTGGTTTAAAAGGTATTTCTATTTTTAACTTTTTGAGCACCCTCCATACTGTTTTCCACAGTGGCTGCACCAGTTTGCATTCCCACCAACAGTGCTCAAGGGTTCCTTTTTCTCCACATCCTCGCCAACACCTGTTGTTTCTTGTGTTATTGATTTTAGCTATTCTGAGAGGTGTGAGGTGATAGCTCCTTGTGGTTTTGATTTGCATTTTCCTGATGGTAAATGATGATGAGCATCTTTTCATGTGTCTGTTGGCCATAATTCTTTTTTTAAAATTAGAGTTGAATACATACAGAAAAGTTCACAAAACAAATCCAGAGCTCAGCGAATTTTCACAAAGGGAGTTCCTATGTAGCCACCACCAAGGACAAGAAATAGAACATTGCCAAATACCATATGATTTCATTCATGTGAAATTTAAGAAACAAATGAGCAAAGGGGAAAAAAAAGAGAGAGGCAAACTAAGAAATAGACTCTTAACTGTAGAGAACACACTGATGGTTACCAGAGGGGAGATGGGTGGGGGGATGGGGTTAAACAGGTGATGAGGACCAGGTGATGTGTAAAAGTGTTGAATCACTATATTGTACACCTGAAACTAATATTACACTGTATGTTAACTGGAACTTAAATAAAAACTCAAAGTTAAAAAAAAAAAAAAGAAATAGAACATTGCCAATATTCAAAAGGCCCCCTTGTGGCCTCTCACAATTACTACCACCTCCCACTTTACTAAGGAGAGCTGCTATCTTGATTTCCAACACTATAATTAACCTTTTGTCTTTTTTGATCTACATGTAAATGGAATCATGAAGTATATATTCTGGGGGGAGTCTGACTTCTTTTGGTAACACTAAGTTCATGAGAGTCAGCCATGTTGTTCCATTCAGTTTTAGCATCTTCATTGTCATTGGTGTATAGTATTCCATGGTGTGAATACACACAATTTATATATCCATTCTCCTGTTGGTGGACATTAGGGTTATCCCCAGTTTGGGGCTATTACAAACAGTGTTGCTAAGAACGTTTCTGTACATGCCCTTTTGGTGCATTGAACCTATAGCTCAATTTGAAGAGAATTTATATCTTGACAACTTCAGCCTTTGCACACAGTAATATCCACCCATTTATTTCAGTCCTTTTTAATTTCTCTTAATAATATTTTAGAAATCTCATACATCAATCATTAGGTTCCTTCCTCAGTCCTTGCTTATCTGCTGTGAATGGTATCTTTTAAGATTTTCATTATCTAAAAGTTAAGTCCTAGCTATGTCAGTTATCAGTTTATTCCTACTCAGCTCCAAATCTACCCTTCTTTGCCCTGTTTTGTGATACTGGAACTGAACCCTGTAAATATTTCTCTTTTGGCAGCTGGTATAATGTCAGTAGAGGGTACAGGAAGAATGCTCTAAGACTTGGCAGAAGAAATACTTCTGGTATGCTTTCCTTCTTGCTTTTACAGCACAGCATGGTTGCCAGAGGTGTGTGGGAAATGCATTGGCACCCACTATCTAGTCAATTTCACTGACACCACAGAGAATAGCTTCCTTGCCAGGAGTGTGTTGGAGACTCAGTGGTACACAGCCCAAAGAGGGTTTTGCTGGCACCCCAGTGGGTAGCTCCACCCTCTTCAGTCCTGGTTCACCAGCTATAGACCAGCTTTGACATGAGACACCTCAGTGAACTTCCACCCCATCTAGTGGGCCATAGTCACTCCCTCTCCAATGAGATCTGAATCTTAGCCTTGGTGACTGTAGGGGACTCTTCCAAGTTTGTTCCTTCCTTGGGTACACTTTCTGAGCCATAGAGATAGTAGCTGCTCTCTATAATTTCTATTCCTATATTCTTTAGAGTTCTCTTTTAGCCATTTTAGTAATTAATCACCTTTTACTAGTTAATAATTCTTTATATTAAATTTCTCTGTTCAAATTATTGCTGTGGTTTCTGGCTCAACAGACTCTAACCAATATACTAATATATGGAAATGCAATCAATTTCTGTGTATCGACCTTGTGTTCTACAACTTGTTAAATTCACTTATTAATTCTAAGAGTTTTTCTGGGTCTTTATTTAGGTTTTCTGTATACTCAATTATGTTGTCTACACATAGTAACATTTTATTTCTTCCTTTCTAATTCTTATCATCTTATTTAACTTGCCTTATTGCAGTAGCTAGCATCCCTAGTACAATGTTGAACAATCTTGAGAGTAGATATCTGTATTCGTTTCCTACTGCTGCTGTAACAAATTACCACAGACTTAGTGGCTTAAAATAACACAAATTTATTCTCTTAAAGTTCTGGAGATTAGAAGCCCAAAATCTGTTTGCTGGGCCAAGTCAAAGTGTCAGCAGGGCTGGTTCCTTTAGGAAACTCTGATGGGAGGATCCATTTTCTTTCCCTTTTCAAATTCTAAAGGCTGCCTATATTCCTTGACTCGAGGCACCTTCCTCCGTTTTCAGGGTGTATCATTTCAATATTTGCTTCCACCAGCACATCACCTTCTCCTCTGACTCTGACTCCTCCTACATCCCTCTTATAAGGACCATTGTGACTATATCAATTCCACCTAGATAATGCAAGACTGTCTCCCTAGGTCAAGATCATTATTTTAATCACATCTGCAAAATCCCTTTAGCCATATAAGGTAACATTCAGAGATTCTGGGGATTAGGATGTAGACATATTGGGGGATGGGAATTATTCAGCATCTTTCTCTCATTCCCAATCTTAGAAGAAAGGGTTTCAACATTACTTTGTCAAGTGTGCTTTTTTTCTATAGGCTTCGTTAGATACCCTTTATGAGACTAAGGAAATTTGCTTCTATTTTTAGTTTTCTAAGTGTTTTCTAAAGCCATGACACCAAGGTAAAATACATCCAACAAGTTTTTCTTATTTTGAGAGAATCATGACTTCTTTAATTTTGTTAAAGCAGTGAATTACACTGATTGATTTCTGAATGTTAAAACAACCTAGAATTCCTAACATTTCTAGAATAAACCAAACTTGGTTGTGATATATTAACCTTTTGCTAATATTTCATTTAGGATTTTTTTCATCTAAATTTATGAGTGAGATTAGCCGTTAATTTTCCTTTTCCATAAAGTTTTTGTGAGGTTTTAGTATCAAGATTATGCTGACCTCCTAAAATAATCTTGGAAATATTCCTTCTATTTACATTCTCTGGAAGAGTTTGTGCAATACTGGTTTTATTCTTAAATGTATATTATAATGGCTAATGAAGCTATCTGAACTAAGCTTTCTTTGGGGCAAGTTTCAAAATTTCAGATCCATTTTCTTCAACAGTTATAGGATTGTTTAGATTTTCTATTTCTTTTTGTGTCAGTTTTGGTAAGGGAGTGTGTGTGTGTGTGTGTGTGTGTGTACATATTTTAGGAATTTGCCCATTTAATCTAAAGTATTAATTACTAGCATAAGAGTTTCTATAATACATCTTATGAACTTTTTAATATCTGTAAAATCTGTAGTAACGTCTCTCCTTTCAATTCTGGCATTGGTTATTTCTCTGTCTCCTTACCAATGTTTTATCAACGTTATCAGTTTCTTAAAGAATCTTTATTTTTTTACTTTGTTGATCATAGTATCGCCTTTTACTTTTTTTTTATCTTTTATTTGTTTAAAGATTTTATTTATTTATTTGACAGAGAGAGACAGCGAGAGAGGGAACACAAGCAGGGGGAGTGGGAGAGGGAGAAGCAGGCTTCCTGCTGAGAAGGGAGCCTGATGCGGGGCTCAATCCCAGGACCCTGACCTGAGCCGAAGGCAGACGCTTAATGACTGAGCCACCCAGGCGCCCCCATAGTTTCATCTTTTAAAATATTAAAATATATGCATGTTCAGTGCTTCTCTAACTTGCATCTTATAAATTTTAATATGTTGCATTTTCATTTTCATTCAGTTGCAGAATTCTAATTTCCACTGTTATTTCTCCTTTGATCTAAGGGTTATTTAGAAGTGTATTTCTCATTTCTAAGCCCCAGGTAATTTTCTGGCTACCTTCTGTCAACTTACTATGACAGAAAATTTATTCTGTATGTTTCTTATACAAAATTTGTTGAGATTTGCTTTCTGTTCCAGTTTATAATCAATTTTTGTAAGTGTTCCATTTGTGCTTGACTAAAATGTGTATTCTGCAATGTTGGGTGCAGGGCTCTATATACGTCTTTTAGGGAAAGTCTGCTAATCTTTTTGTCAGTTAATTCTTTTAGTTAAAGGAGTATTAAAATCTCTCAATATGATGGTAGATTTTTCTACTTTTATTTGTTCTGTTAATTTTTTAAAACATATTTTTGAGGCTATATTAAGAAGTACGTACACATTTAGAATGGATTCAATTGGCAAACTGAATACTTTATCATTATAAAGTGTCCCTTTTTATTTCTAGTAATGTATATTTCCTTGAAGTCTACTTTGTCTAATATTAATAGAGCTGTTACAACTTTGGTTTTGTTAGTATTTTCATGTTATATCTTTTTCTAAATTTTATTTTCAACGTTTGGTATATATGATTCTACTGTCTACTGGCTTCTATTGCAACTATTGAGAAGTCTGGTAACAGTCCAGTTGTTTTCTCTTTGTAGCAACGTGTATTTCTATCTGCTTTTAAGATATTTTTATTTGCTGTTGGTGCTCTGTAGTTTCTCCACAAGTGTGTATAGGTGTGGATTTAATTTTTTTATCCTGTTTGAGAAACACTGTGCCTCTCTACCTGTGAATGTGAGTTGCTCATCAGTTCTGGAAAAGTCTCAGCCATAATCATGTCAAATATATCCTCTCTTATAGTCTCTCCTCCTGGGACTCCTAGTAGATGTATGTTAGACTTTATTTTACTGTCCATAACTCTTAATCTTTCTAATTCTTTCTTAAGCAATGTCTAATCTTCTGTTTAACCCATCCACTATGTTTTTTTAAACAAGTATATTTTTATAGCTATTTGGTTCGTCAAATCATTTTCAAATGCATGTCTGCAATTCCATCTTTTATTTCTTTAAACATTTCTTAGTTGTTTGTTTGTTTGGTTTTTTTCATTTCTTAGTTGTTTGTATTTGTATTTGATAATTCTAATATCTGATGTCTTTAGGGAACTAAATCTGTAGTTTGTTGTTTCTGTTGACTCTTAACTCATGGTAGCTTGTCTCCTTGTGTGTTTCATGATCTTTGGTTATGAGCTCGTGGTTGATCTTAATCTCTGGATATATTAGTGGCCAAAATTAGGGATGCATCCCTTGAACATGGATTTGCATTTGTTTGCCAAGACTCAGGGGGCACTACAAACATAGGCCTACCATAGCCACTTTGAGGGCCCAGGCTTAATGCAGAAGTCTCAGATCCAGCTTATCCATCTTTCTATTATCCCATGGTTTAGTCTTAGGATTGAGTGTTACACCAAAATTAGCATTTGCCCTCAGGACAATCTACCATTTTGTGCTTGCTTGTTGCTCCATGCCCCCACATGTGGTTTCAAAAAACCTTTCATGAGGAAATAGAATGTTTCCTAGATATTTATCTTACTGTGAGGCTGGTAGATGCATTAAAATTCTGTATCCTCTAGAATCTAGCTGTTTCTTAGGAGGGCCTTACAGAGTATCTAGTCTGAGATACTACCAGAATAGAAGGGTTGTTGTTGTTTTAAGTTGAAAGAAACTTACTGCAAAGGAGGAATATGGCTTTTTTCAAGTACATAATGGATTACATTTTATTTTTATCTCTGTCTTTCCTTGCTAGTAAAAATAGAAAACTGAAATCTTAAGGGAGCAAAAAAAAAAAAAAGAGAGAGAAAAAGAAAAAGAAAACTGATTTGTATGTAAGCTGGTATGTTAAGAAATAGTAAGCATTACATAATTTTATTACCTGATTTACTGCAGTCTTGAAGTTGGAAAGCATGAATGAGGTCAGTTTTTCGTGAAATCATTCTCTCTTTCAATATCCTGATGGCACTACTTTCAATAACATTCACCCTACGGTAACAAAACAATTATTAGGTGAAAGACACATAAATCATCCCATTGTGTCTTGTTTTAATGTGTTATATTACCACTTACCAGATTCTACTTCAAATGAATTGCCTAACTTCACACATACCCTGTTATTAGGTGGTCAGTGTTTGTGTATGCACATATGTGTGTGACTGTATTGTGAAATTTTAAAAGGATTACCACTGGTGTTTTCTTTTTGATTTCAAAGATTTACATGAGCAATTGATGTCTGAGCATATCCGAGATAATTTTAAAAAACAAGAAAAATAAAGAGGGACTTGCTATAGCAGACATTAAAATTTACTCTGAAGTTGCTAAAACCAAACAATAGGTATTGACACAAGAGAAGACAGATCCATGAACAGAATAGAAATTGTATAAACTTAGTGTTTATATACAATACTGTTCCCATATATAGAACTATATATGGGAACAGTACATATGACAAAGAAGGTATTACAATTCAGTAGAAAAGGGCTAGCTAGCATAGTTATCTGTCTAGATGCTAAACCACCTCGACCATTTACAAAAATAAATTCTAAATGAAGGAGGAAGAGAGAAATAAAGTAGCTATGAGTCATATACCCACTCCCCAAAAAAGCAAAATGGCAGAGGTGGCAGACCCAACTGTATGTTTTCTACAGGAGATACACTTTAGTTTCAAAGATATAAAGAGCTTGAAAGAACAACAACAACAACAAAGATGTGTTATGCAAACAGCAACCATAAGAGAGTTAGAGTGGCTATACTAATAGTAGAATAGACTTGAAGACAAAATATATTACTAGAGATAAAGGATATTTTATAATGATAAAAGAGTCAGACAAGATAATTGTAAACATATATGAACCTAACAACAGAGCCCAAAACTATATGAAGCAAAAACAGACAGAATTGAAGGGAGAAATAGACAATTTAACAATAATAGTTGGGGACTTCAATATTCTACTTTCAATAATGGATAGAACAATGAGGCAGGAAAAAAAGGACATAAAAGACTTGAACAGCACTATAAACCAACTAAATTTAATAGATATGTATAAAACACTCTACCCAACAACGGCAGAATATACATTTTTCTAAAGCACATATAGAACATTCTCCACAATAGATCCTATGCTAGGCCACAATATAAGTCTCAATAGATTTAACATGATTAAAATAATATGAAGTATCTTTTCTGACTACAAAGGGAATAAATTAGAGATTAATAACAGAAAGAAATTGGGGGAAATCATAAATACAAGGAAATTAAACAACACAATCCTAAATAACCAATGGGTCAAAGAAGAAATCACAAGAGAAATTAGAAAATACTTTAAGATAAATGAAGATTAAAACACAATATGTCAAATCATATGAGACACAACCAAAACAGTGCTTAGAGGAAAATTTACAGCTACGAATGCCTATATTAAAAAAGATCTCAAATCGATAACATAATCTCTGCCTTCAAAAACTAGGAAAAAAAAGAGTAAACGGAAAGAAAGCAGGACAGAAAGAATAAAGAATAGAGGAAAACTATAGGCATAAATGTTTTATAGTACTTCACAGGTATTTTTACATATTGAAGGTCTGTGGTAACCCTGCATTGAGCAAGTCTATCGGTGCCATTTTTCAAATAGCATTTGCTCACTTTGTGTCTGTGTGTCACATTTTGGTAATTCTTGCAATACTTCAAACTTTTCCATTATTATTTTATTTGTTATGGTGACCTATGATCGGTGATCTTTAATGTTAGTATTGTAATTGTTTGGGGGTGCCACAAACTATGCCCATATAAGAGAACCAACTTAATTGATAAATATTGTATCTGTTCTGACTGCTCTACTGACCAGTCATTCCCCCATCTCTCTCCCTCTCGTGAGCCTCCCTATTCTCTGAGACACAACAATATTGAAAGTAGACCAACTAATAACCCTACAATGGCCTCTAAGTGTTCCAAGTGAAAGGGAGTCATAGGTCTCTCACTTCATATTTTTTAAGTTTATTTATTTATTTTTAGTAATCTCTACACCCAATGTGGGGCTCAAACTCACAACCCCGAGATCAAGAGTCACATGCTCTTCTGACTGAGGCAGCCAGGTGCCCCTCTCACTTTAAATCAAAAGCTAGAAATGATTACGCTTAGTGAAGAAGGCATGTTGAAAGCCAAGAGAGGCTGAAAACTAAGCCTCTTGTGCCAAAAAGTTAGCCAAGTTGTTAATGCAAAGAAAAAAATTTTGAAGGAAATTAAAAGTGCTATTCCAATAAACCCAAATGAGAAGAAAGTGAAACAGCCTTATTGCTGATATGGAGAAAGTCTAAGTGGTCTGGTTAGAAGATCAAACCAGCCATAATATTCTCTTAGGCCAAAGCCTACTCCAGAGCGAAGTCTGAACTCTCTTCAATTCTATGAAGGCTGAGAGAGGTGAAGAAGGCGGATGAAAGGTTTGAAACTAGCAAAGGTCAGTTCATGAGGTTTAAGGAAAGAAGCCATCTCCATAATATTAAAGTTGAAGGTGAAGCAGCAAGTGCTCATGTAGAAGCTGTAGCAAGTGATTCAGAAAATCTGGCTAAAATAATTAATGAAGGTGGCTCCACTAAACAACAGATTTTCAATGCAGATGAAACAGCCTTCTATTGGAAGAAGATGCCATCTAGGACTTCCATAGGTAGAGAGGAGAAATCAATGCCTGGCTTCAAAGCTTCCAAGGACAGGCTGACTCTCTTGTTAGGGGCTAATGCAGCTGGTGACTTTAAGTTGAAGGCAATGTTTTGTGGGTTTTTTAAAAGATTTTATTTATTTATTTATTTGAGAGAGAGAGAGAGCGAGAGCACGAGCAGGGGCAGAGGCAGAGGGAAAGGGAGAAGCAGACTCCCCACTGAGCAGGGAGCCTGACATGGAGCTCGACCCCAGAACCCCGGGATCATGACCTGAGCCAAAGGCATACACTTAACTGACTGAGCCACCCAGGCGCCCTGAAGGCAATGTTTATTTACCATTCTGAAAATCTTAGGGCCTTTAAGAATTATGCTAAATCTGCTCTGCCTGTGCTCTATAAATGGAACAACAAAGCCTAAATGACAGCACACTTGTTTTACAACATGGTTTAGTGAATATTTTAAGCCCGTTGTTGAGGCCTACTGCTCAGAAAGAAAGATTCCTTTTAAAACATGACTGCTCACTGACAATGCACCTGGTCACCTAAGAGCGCTGATGAGATGGACAGTGAGATTCATGGTTTGTGACTGCTAACACAATATTCATTCTGCAGCCCATGGACCAAGGAGGAATTTAGACTTTCAAATCTTATTATTTAAGAAATACATTTTATGCTTTTCTGTCTGGGCTGCCGACATGCCATCCAGACTGAGGAAGACCTGGAAACTTCAGGGCCACATAAGCCACGGCCACGGCCGCATCGGCAAGCACCAGAAGCACCCAGGAGGCCGGGGTAATGCTGGTGGCATGCATCACCACAGGATCAACTTCGACAAATATCACCCAGGTTACTTTGAAAAAGTTGGTATGAGACATTACCACTTAAAGAGGAACCAGAGCTTCTGCCCAACTGTCAACCTTGATAAACTGTGGACCTTAGTCGGTGAGCAGACATGGGTAAATGCCGCCAAAAACAAGACTGGAGCTGCTCCTATCATTGATGTGGTGTGATCGGGCTACTACAAAGTGTTGGGAAAGGGAAAACTCCCCAAACAGCCTGTCATCATGAAGGCCAAATTCTTCAGTAGAAGAGCAGAGGAGAAGATTAAGGGTGTTGGGGGTGCCTGCGTTCTAGTAGCTTGAAGCTACGTTTGGGGGGGTAGGTTCATTAAATGCTAACAAGAGCTTTTCTCTTCTGGAAAAAGAAAAAAGAAATACATTTTATAAGGCTATAGCTGCCATAGATAGTGATTCCTCTGATTGATCTGGGCAAAGTAATTTGAAAACCTTCTGAAAAGGATTCACCATTCTAGATGCCATTAAGAACATTCATGATTCATTGGAAGAAGTCAAATATCAACATTAACAGGAGTTTGGAAGAAGTTGATTCCAAACCTCATGGATGACTTTGAGGGGTTCAAGACTTCAGTGAAGGCAGTCACTGCAGATGTGGTGGAAAGAACAAGAGAACTAGAATTAGAAGTTGAGTCTGAAGATGTGACTGAATTGCTGCCATCTCAGGATAAAATTTTAATGGATGACGAGTTGCTTCTTATGGATGAGCAAAGAAAATGGTTTCTTGAGATGAATCTACTCCTGGTGAAGATGCTGTGAAGATTATTGAAATGACAACAAAGGATTTAAAATAGTATATACATTTAGCTGATAAAGCAGCAGCAGGGTTTTGAGAGGACTGACTCCAATTCTGAAAGAAGTTACTGTGGGCAAAATGCTGTCAAACAGCATCACATGCTACAGAGAAATTGTTCATGAAAGGAACAGCCAATCAATTTAGCAAATTTCATTGTTGTCTTATTTTAAGGAATTGCCAAACCTGCCCCAATGTTCACCAACCATCACCCTGATCAGTCAGCAGCCATCAAGATTGAGGCAAGACCCTCCACCAGCAAGATTATGACTGGCCGAAAGTTCAGATGATGACTACTATTTTTTTTAACAATAGAGTATTTTAAAATTAAAGTATATACATTGTTTTTTAGAAATGCTATTGCAGGGGCGCCTGGGTGGCTCAGTTGGTTAAGTGACTGCCTTCGGCTCAGGTCATGATCCTGGAGTCCCTGGATCGAGTCCCGCATCAGGCTCCCTCCTCAGCGGGGAGTCTGCTTCTCCCTCTGACCCTCCCCCCTCTCATGTGCTCTCTCTCTCAAATAAATAAATAAAATCTTTAAAAAAAAAAAAAAAAGAAAGAAATGCTACTGCACACTTAATAGACTACAGTATAATGTAAACATAACTTTTATATGCACTAGGAAACTGAAAAATTCTCCTGACTTGCTTTATTGTAAGATTTGCTTTATTATGGTGGTCTGAAACTGAACCTGCAATATCTCTGAGGTGTGCCTGTAAATGAAATAAAAAACAGAAAAACAATAGAGAAAATCAATGAAGAAAAAAATTGCTTCTTTGAAAAGATCAATAAAATTGACAAAATTTTAGCTAGACTGGCCAAGAAAAAAAGAAAAAAGTACTCAAATTTCTAAAATCAAGAATTAAAGAGGGGTCATCACCACTGACCTCACAGAAATAAAAGATTATAAGGGAATACTGTAAGCAATTGTACACCAACAAATTAGATAATCCAGATGAAACGGACAAATTCCTATAAAGATACAAACTACCAAAATTGACTAAGAATAGAAAACCTGAACATACTTAGAACAGATAGAAAGATTGAATAGGTAATCAAACAACTTCTCATGAAGAAAAGTGCAGGATGAGATGGCTTCCCTGGTGAAGTCTACCAAACATTTAAAGAAGAATTAATACCAATCATTCACAAACTCTTCCAAAAAATAGAAGAGGTGGGCATACTACCCATCTTATTATATGAAGCCAGTATTTTATCCTCAAACCAAAACCAAAGATCACGAGAAAACTACACATCACTACAATATCTCTTATAAATATAGATGGAGGGGCATCTGGCTGGCTCAGTCAGTACAGCATATGACTCCTGATTTCAGGGTTGTGAGTTCAAGTCCCATGTTGAGCATAGAGATTACTTGAAAAAACTTTTTTGGGGGGGCGCCTGGGTGGCCCAGTTGGTTAAGCGACTGCCTTCGGCTCAGGTCATGATCCTGGAGTCCCTGGATCGAGTCCCGCATTGGGCTCCCTGCTCGGCAGGGAGTCTGCTTCTCCCTCTGACCCTCCCCCCTCGCATGTGCTCTCTCTCATTCTCTCTCTCTCAAATAAATAATTAAAATCTTTAAAAAAAAAAAAAAAGAAAAAACTTTTTTTTAATTTGAAAAAAAATGAATATAGTTGGAAAATCCTCAACAAAATACTAGCAAATTGCATCCAGTAATATATAAAAGGGATTATATACCATGAACAAGTGGAATTTATCCCAGGAATGCAAGGTTTGTTTAATATCTGAAATAAACAAATGTAACACACCATATTAACAAAAAGAAAAGAACAAAAACCACATGATCTTCTCAGTAGATACAGAAAAAGCATTTGACAAACTCTAACACTCTTTCATGATAAAAACACTCAACAAATTCAGCATAGAAGGGAACTTCTTCACTCTGATGAGAGGCATCTACATAAAACACATGGCTGATATACTTAATGGTGAAAGACTGAATGTGTCCCCCTTAAGAACAGGAACAAAACAAGAATATCTGCTCTCACCACTTCTAGTCAACATTAGTCTAGAGGGTCTAGCCAGGACAATTAAACAAGAAAAAGAAGTAAAAGGCATCCAGATTGGAAAAGAAGTAAAACTATTTTCACTCAGAAATAATATGATCTTGTATATAAATAATCCCAAGGAACCTACTAAAAACTATTAGAACTAATAAACAAGTTAATCAAGATTGCACAATATACAAAAATCAATTGTATTTTTATACGCTTGAAATGAACAATCCAAAAATGTAAATTAAGAAAGCAATTCTACTTACTATAACACAAAAAGAATAAAATACTCAGAAATGAATTTAACAAAATGAATTCAAGATTTTTACACTGAGAAACCAAAACTCTGTTCAAGGAAATTAAAGATCTAAATAAATAGAACAATATTCCATGTTCATGGATTCGAAGACCTAATATTGTTAAAATGGCAATAACCAGGGGCACCTGGGTGGCTCAGTCAGTTAAGTGTCTGACTCTTGGTTTCAGCTCAGGTCTTGATCTCAGGGTCATGATCTAAGGGTTGAGAGACTGAGCCCCATATTGGGCTCTGTGCTCAGTGGGGAATCTGTTTAAGATTCTCCCTCTCCCTCTCCCCCTCCTCTAAATAAATAAATAAATAAAGTCTTTTAAAAATAAAAACAAAATGGCAATGGCCACCAAATATATCTATAGATTCAAAATAATCCCTATCAAAATCCCAGTTGGCATTTTTGTAGAAGTTGACAAGCTGATTCTGAAATTCATATGGAAATGCCAGGATGCCAGAATAACTGAAACAATCTTAAAAAACAAGAACAAAATTCAACTCACATTTCCCAGTCTCAAAACTTACTACAAAGCTGTAGTAATCAGGACAGTGTGTTACTTGCTTTAGGATAGATATACAAATCAATGGAATACAATTTAAAGTCCAGAAATAAACCCATAGCTTTATGGTCAATGGACTTTTGACAAATGTGCCAAGACAATTAATTAAATGGGAGAAGAATAATCTTTCCAACTGATGGCACTGGACAACTGGATAGCCACATGTAAAAGAATAAAGTTAGAGCCCTACCTCACACCATACACAAAGATTAACTCAAAATGGATCAGATACCCAAATGTAAGAGCTTAATCTATAAAATTCTTAGAAGACAATATAGGAATAAATCCTCATACCTTTGGGTTAGGCAATGGCTTCTTAGATACAACACCAAAAGCACAAGCCAAAAAGAGAGAGAGAGAGAGATTGGATTTCATCAAAATTAAAAATTTTTGTGCTGCAAATAATACCATCAAGAAAGGGAAAAGATATCCCACAGAACGAGAGAGACTATCTACAAATCATTTATCTAATAAGTGATGTGTATATAGGATAGATAAAAAATTCTTACAACAGGGTGCCTGGGTGGCTCAGTTGGTTAAGCGACTGCCTTCGGCTCAAGTCATGATCCCGGAGTCCCGGGATCGAGTCCCACATCGGGCTCCCTGCTCGGTGGGGAGTCTGCTTCTCCCTCTAACCCTACCCCCTCTTGCGCTCTCTCTCTCACTCTCTCTCTCTCTCAAATAAATAAAATCTTTAAAAAAAAAAATTCTTACAACACCCTAATAAAGAGAGTAAGAACTCAATTAAAAATTGAAAAAGGAGGGGCAACTGGGTGGCTCAGTTGGTTGAGTGTCTGCCTACGGCTTGGGTCATCATCCCAGGGTCCTGGGATCGAGCCCCACATCAGGCTCCCTGCTGTGGGGGGGGGTCTACTTCTCCCTCTCCTTCTGCCCCTCCCCCTGCTTGTTCTCTTTCTCAAATAAATGAATAAAATCTTTTTTAAAAAATTGAAAAATGATCTGATATAGACATTTCTCCAAAGAAGATAAGCAAATGTTCAATAAGCACATACAAAGGTCCTCAATATCACTGGTCATTAGAAAAATGCAAATCAAAACCACAATGAGCTTCTATCTCACATTCACTAAGGTGGCTACAATAAAAAAGATCATAATAAGGGTTGGCAAGGATGTGGGAAAACTGGAATCCTCATACACTGCTGGTGAGAATGTAAAATCATGCAGACCCTTGGGGAAAAAAGCTAACAAGCTATTCAAAATGTTAAAAATAGAGTTACCATATAATCCAACAATTCCACTTTCAGGTATATACCCAAGAGAAATGAAAACATATGTATGCAGAAAATCTGTCCACTGATGTTCAAAACATTATCATTCATAATAGCCAAAACGTGGAAAAAACCCGAATTTCCATCGATGGTCTGATGAATGGTCAAAGAAAATGTGAACTATTCAAGCCAAAGCAATCTTGAAAAATAAAAATAAAACTGGAGTTACCACAATTCCAGACTTGTTATATTACAAAGCTGTAGTAATCAAAACAATATGTTACCGGCACAAAAATAGACACATAGATCAATAGAATGGAACAGAAAACCCAGAAATAAACTCACAATTATATGGTCAATTAATCTTCGACAAAGCAGGAAAGTATATGCAATGAGGAAAAGACAGTCTCTTCAACAAATGTTGTTGGGAAAACTGGACAGCTACATGCAAGGAATGAAACCACTTTCTTACACCATACATAAAAATAAACTCAAAATGGAATAAAGACCTAAATGTGAGACTTGAAACCATAAACATCCTAGAAGAGAGCACAGGCAGTAACCTCTCTGGCACTGGCCATAGCAACTTTTTCTAGATAGGTCCTCTGAGGCAAGGGGCACAAAAGCAAAAATAAACAATTGGGACTACATCAAAATAAAAAGCTTCTGCACAGCAAAGGGAACAGTCAACAAAACTAAAAGGCAACCTGCGGAATGGGAGAAGATATTTGCAAATGACATATCCGACAATGGGTTAGTATCCAAAATATATAAAGAATGTATCAAACTCAACATCCAAAAAACAAATAATTCAATTTAAAAATGGGCAGAAGACAAGAACAGACATTTCTCCAAAGAAGATATACAGATGGCCAACAGATACATGAAAGGATGCTCATCATCACTTACCATCAGGGAAATGCAAATCAAAACCACAATGAGATATCACCTCACACTTGTCAGAGTGGCTAAAATCAACAACACAGGAAGCAACAGGTGTTGGCGAGGATGTGGAGAAACGGGAACCCTCTTGCACTGTTGGTGGGAATGCAAACTGGTGCAGCCACTGTGGAAAACAGTATGGAGGGTCCTCAAAAAGTTAAAAATAGAAATACCTTTAATCCAGCAATCACACTTACCAGGTATTTACCCAAAGAATACAAGAATCCTAATTCAAAGGGATACATGCACCCCTACGTTTATAGCAGCATTATTTACAATAGCCAAGATAATGGAAGCAACACAAGTGTCCATCAAATGATGAACAGATAAAGAATAGTGGTATATATACACAATGGAACATTGCTCAGCCATCAAAAAGAATGAAATCTTGCCATTTGCAATGACATGGATGGAGCTAGAGAGTACTATGCTAAGTGAAGTAAGTCAGTCAGAGAAAGACAAATACCATATGATTTCACTCATATGTGAAATTTAAGGAACAAAACAAATGAGCAAAAGGAGAAAGAGAGAGAGGCAAACCAAGAAAGAGACCCTTAACTATAGAGAACAAAGTGATGGTTACCAGAGGGAAGGTAGGTGGGGGGATGGATGAAAGAGGTGATGGGGAGTAAGGTGTGCACTTGTGATGAGCACAGAATGATGTATGGAATTGTTAAATCACTATATTGTACTCCTGAGGCTAATGTAATACGATGTGTTCACTGTACTGGAATTAAAAACTTAAAAAAACTTTTTAATTAAAAAAAAAAGGAAAATGTGGTCTATTCATATAATGGAATATTATTCAGCCATAAAAAGGAATGACACATTCATACATGTTACAATGTGAATGAACCTCAAAAACACTGTGCTAAGTGAAAGAAGCCAGTCACAGAAGACCACATATTGTGTGATCCCATTTACACGAAATGTCCAGAATAGGTAAATTTATAGAAACAGAAAGCAGATTACTGGTTGCCTAGAGTTGTGATGGGGGAAGTGACTGGTGACTGCTAATGGGTTCAAGTTGTCTTTTTAGGATGGCAAAAATGTTTACAAACTGATTATGGCAATGGTTGCACAACTCTGTAAATATACTATCGGTGAATTGTATATTTTAAATTGGTCACCTTTATGGTATGTGAATTATGTCTCAACAAAGCTGTTAAAATAAATTGAGATTAACTTACTAATATAATAAAATGCAATATAATATAAACTTGCTGTGGAGACATTTTTCTAACAAAGATGAAAATCCAAAAGATATAATGAAATTATATATATATAAATGTGATTTCATAGAACTAAAGCAAAATGAAGACACCAACATTTTGATTCCAACAAAATATATGCAATGTAACTGTAAAAATCCTCTGTCCCTCATTTGCAAAGAACTCCTAAAGATTGATCAGAAAATGACAAACAACCCAATATAAAATGGGGGAATAATATAAATAGGAAATGCCAAGAAGAAAAAAATGCAGTGTCCAAAAACATAAGATGGGCAAACTCAGCTATCTAAAAAGTGCTAATTAAAACAACGAGATTTACCGTTTTCATCCATCAGCTTGGCAAAAATTAAGAAGTGTGATAATATCTAAGACTAATGAGGATGTGGACAAATCGGTATGTTGTTTTTCAGATTGTTAATTGTTAAAACTCTTTTGGAGTATCTAGCAAAATTTTAAACCATAAATCCATAAATTCCACATTTTGAAATTTTATGTAAAAAAAAGCACTAAATCTTAAATACATACACACAGGCTATGTGTATGCCCGTGTGTATGTACGTATGTGTGTATGCATGCGTGTGTATGTATGTATGTATACACACACACACACAGAGAAGTGTTTGTTATATATGGCTTTGCTTTTAAGTGCAAAACCCTGGAACCAATCTGGATGGCCATCAATTGAATAGGATTTAGTCACTCCATAATTGTTATGGCACATCTACTAGAAAGATTGAGTTAGGTCTATGTGTATTAACTTGGAGTAATGTTCATGATATCATGAATAGAGTGTGGGATATCTAGAGTAGAGATATCTAGAATAGAGTGTGCTGTGTTATTCTATCTTTGTAAAAAAAAAAAAAAAAAAAGTACGTATGTTGCTGACTGCCTTTCTCCTCCCCCGGGATCTGCAACTGATGAAGGAAAGGACTTTTGTCTGTTTTGTTCATTGCCATATCGCTTGTGCCTAGAACAGTGTGTGATAGATAGTAGGTACTCAAAAAATTTTTAAATTCGATGAATATAATGGATTGTCTATTTTTGTAGGAGCAAGAAGAGGGAAGAAATGTGCACTCTAGGCTACCAATTTCAGTTGCCTCTGGGGAAAAGGATTATTAAGAAAGAGAGGGAAAGAAGATCATTAGCATTTTGTGTATACATCTTTGTTTGGTCTCACTTGTTAACAACAGACATACTCATTTTATAATGAAAACTTCTTTAAAAGATCACGTTGAATGGAGAAAAGGAAGATAAGCTATGGATGCCATCACATGGAGGGACACTCAACTCTTGTCATTATACACTTCCGGGTAGAGAAGAGACCATGAGGCAAGAGCACACAGGGCTGTTTGGGGGAGAGGGAGCGCTGTTGGGTGTGGGACTGGGTGGATGTGGGGACCGTCTTTTCTTTACATTCAATTAGAGGCTGCTCGTGGACACTGATTGCTTTACCCGTTTAAAGAGACATATGAATTGAAAATTGCTCCTCTTGGTTTCAAATATGAATGCATTCACCACTTGGTGTCTGGAACTAATTCTATTGTGTTTATACCAATGAGTAACCAGTAAGTAGTTGTCTTCACTCTCGTGGCCGCTCTTAGTCACTCTGGACTGTTTCTACTTGGTCACCAGTACCAGCGCTCAGAATTCTCCTTAGAGCATACACACCTTTGGTAAAGAGGCCTCGAGCACGTTGTCCTAGTTACTTGGTACTGGAAAAATCGAGGGGTCATATCACAACACAGTTTGATGTAAGCTCCTCGATTGCTGCCTTCTTCATAATAATTAGAAGCAGAAAATACAGTAACAACCTGATTAAAGAAAAAGAGGGCCAGGTTCACATAGAGTTAGTTCTCAAAAGGTCCTTCAATAAAAGCAGAAATAGCTCAATTCCTAAAAAAGCAAAAATCAAACAAAGTTCCAAATCCATCCAAATTATCCAAGTCTGACAGGATTTTCTGTGATTCCACTGGAGAGCAACAAGGCTTTGAAATCAGTGTCCCCGGGAATACTAACTTCCAGCCACTCATCCCCATAGTGCATAGCCTTGCAATCCTGTGTACAATTTCAGTTCTGTGTCTTAGAATTCTACTTAACGCTTGGTTTTGCAAATTCTAATTTTCCAAGCGGGTAAAGCCTTTGTTTTCTTTCCTTGTGATATTTGAGTGTTCAAAATAAAACTCCTCTACTCTCAGTCTTTTTCTTTTGCTTAAAGCTGCCTGATGTAGAGGGCTTGGGGCCCTCTACAAAACCAGTCCTTTAAGGGCAGAGAAAATAGTGGCCAGAATACAGAGTGGCCAGGACCACTCTGCTGGGAAGGAACCAGCCTTGGGGCCATGGTGGGGGATGGCAGGGTAACCCTTGTCCTTGACAGGTAACCTGGCTCGGGCCCAGTTCTGCCCTCATCAGCCTGCTACTTCAGACAAGCTATTTTCTCTCTGTTTTCTCAGTACAAAGAAACCTTAAATAATTCTTGCCTTCACTATCTCACAACATTAGCAGGAGCCATTAGTTCCAAAGTGAACTAATGGAGTTAAGAAAAGCAAAAGTCTTGAAATAGAAAGAGATGCCACACGATTTGGTATCCTGTTTTATCTATTGTTATTCTCTGGTAGAAAAGGGACATCCCAAGACAGCTTGGAACAAGAAATCAGTTCCTGAGCCCTCTTCCGGCCTTACCAGACACCTGTGAAGGAGCGCAACACACTCCATTCCAGTGGCTGCAGCTAAACTGACCACAGCAGGTGGCTCGCTAGAGCTCACCTACTCAGTGAGTAGAAGGGACGTGGCTTCTGCGGCTCTGTCCTGCACAGGGCAAGTACAAAAGGTGAAAGAGAGCGACCTGGATCTGTTGCTGCCTTTGACGTGCTCTGTGAGGGTAAGTACATTCTTAACCGCGCTGGACCGGAGAGTTGCCTTTCGATTAGTAAAGAAGGAAGGCTGTCTGTGGGTGTACTTAGAGCTACACGTCAGAATTTCTATCTCTGGGATTCAGGAAGATCAGGGAAATAAGCCAAATATCTCTGAGGGTGAGGCACAGTGAGGCCCCTTCAAACAACCTGTGTGAACCCTGTAGTCTCCTGTTTCTGTCTACCAAAGCATGGCCTCCTGTTTTGGTCCTGGGGAAGACACCTTCCCATGGGCCTCTAGGTAAGATGCATCCTGTGATGAAAGAGTGTTTGGGGCAAGGGTGTGTGTGATGATGTCACCAACAATGTTAGCTTACCTTCCCATCGTGGCAGATTTCATACCCTTCGGGCTTACATTCATGAGACCTAATGAGCATCTTCAACTGGTATTTATTAAGAACCTTGGAGGTAATATCTGGTCCAAAATAGCAGCCCCCTCCTCGACTTGTGTTTGGGTAACAGCCTCTCTTGTCTCTGGGATCACTCCACAGAATATCGATAACCTTTAAACAACAAACCAGATTAGGCCACTAGTTATAAGTGAGAGTCTATCTTTCTAGATTCCAACTTATTTGCCAGAAATATCAACCCAAGTTATCCCAGAGTCTGTTTCTCATTCCTCCTTCAAACTTGTTTCAGACTCATCTCCTCCATGAATCTTTTCCACACTAATTGTAATGCCCATAGCCACTGTGGTCCCTTTCTGCTCATCCCCAATAACCAGTGCAGCCATACTTCATAATCATGAAGAATCAGCCCTTGCTTTTGTTTGTCTTTAAAAATCTCATCATGATTGTTTCACAGTTGCTGAACCTACCAAGGTCTTTTCTCTCTCTCTTTTAAAAAATTTTTATTTATTTATTTGAGAGAGTGAGAGTGAGCGAGCACAAGCACGGGGGGGTGGGGGGGGGAGGCAGCAGCAGAGGGAGAGGGAGAAGCAGGCTCCCCGCAGAGCAAGGAGCCCGATGCAGGGCTCGAGCCCAGGACCCTGGGATCATGACCTGAGCCGAAGGCAGACCCTTAACCGACTGAGCCACCCAGGTGCCCCTCAAGGTCTTTTCTCTTAAAAGAACTTCATTGTCATGTTCCAAGAAGAAAGCAGCTCCCCACAATGAACACACATTAGAGGTTCTTAATATGTTCAAAGAGACAAGGTAGGTCTCCCAGCTGTGGCTTCGGCCCTGGTTTTTCTCCTGTAGAGCAGATAGCATGAGGAAGACTTTTTCCCACCACAAATACAGACAAGTGTTCATCCAAGAATACTTCCTAAGTCATCTACTTCCCTTTCTGTCCCATTGATAAGAACATTCTCAGTTCCAATAACTGGTTCCCACAGTGTGTCCTCCTAAATCCACAAGTATTTTATTAGCATAACATTTCCTTTGGGGGCTGAAAGAGGAAAATGCAGCCTACATGATGTCCAAGACTGAAGATCCAAGTTTCTAAGAATATTTTTCATTGTTCTTATCTACATATAATGTTGCTTTATCTAAACTCCTATAAGAGTTTAAGCAGTAGTGAGAAAAACTAGCTTTGTCACTAAAGCTGTACAGCCTCGAGAAAACTCTCTGGGTCTCTGTTTCCAGATCTTTAAAATCAGGGGTTTGGGCCGGGTTACTTGTAAAGTATCTCAAAGTTCCAACAGACTATGATTCTAAGAGTCTGTCTTTTCCACGTTTTTGTTCTGCAGGCTTGAAGGAGCACACATTTTAAGTTCTGCAGTTACTCAAGCGAGTCCAAGTCAGGTCTTAACAAGAGAACCAGAAGTGGTTGTCCCAGTAAACTGGACTGTACACCAATTTATAGGTTTGGTTTTGAAGGGGAGCTAGAAATAAGTGAGGAAGAAGACAGTGAGGTGAAGAGAAGAAGAGAACTGGTAGGAGAACTCTGGAATGATAAGCACTTGGTCAGAGCCTGTAACAACCCTCCATCAGGCACGAACCAGACGCTTAGGGAATTTTTGATGATTGACTGCAGTGAGAGTTAAAACCACCCAAAGTAGATTCAGACCAGGATTCTCCTTTTTCCCCTACCTCACTCCCCCATTGGCACAATCCTACCCTACAAATAAATACAATGGAGCCCATTTGCCTTGCTGGTGTTTATGACAAAACAAACACTTGCCTTATCATATCTGGCTCTTACACCATGAATTCATGTTTGGGGGTCCTGATTTGACCTTTAGTGTAATGAAGGCAGAAACACAGAACACAAGGAATTGTGTTTTATAAGGAGGGGATTAAGTTTTAAATTCTCACATGAAATGCAAGTCATTTATAGCCAAAATTACCCCCGGAACACCTCTTAAATGACCCTCAATGCACACTATACATGCTTTGTATATCCATTCCTATACAATAATACGGATGTGTGAATATTTTATATATGTGATAATGTATCATGGGATAAATAACCTTCGTGAAAATAAAATTTTACATACTTTTCTCCTTTTTGTCGCATACGTGTAGTTGAAATTTACACAAATTCAGTGTATACAGTGGACTCTGTTGAACTAGAAAAAGCACTGACCAAGGAGTTAGTTCCTCAAGCATCACCTGTGTCACCTTGGGCAAATCATTTAACCTATTTGAGCTTTAGTTGGCTCATCAATGAAATGAGAAAGATAAATCTAACATTCATTTTTCTTTGACTCAAAGTCAAAGGGGGTATGAGTTTTATAGAAATGAATGTCTTCAGAATTATCCATTCCATAAGTTTGCATTTCTTTTTTCTGTCTAGAACTCATTCACTTGACTCGGTTTGCCCAGACTGTGGCTATAATACAGATTTGATCCTGAGGCCCTTTGTTGGTAAAACAAATTCCTCAGCAGAGACAGTCTCTTTCCTTCCAACATCCTCTCCTCTGAAATGCAAGGGCCTTGTGAGTGGTAAGTGCATGAAAGAACAGTTATTTACAACATTCCTTCCTGAAAATTTTCAAACCAAAAATTGGAGAAGTTTTACTGAATGACAGTTTTTATAGGGCCTGGTCAACAAAAATCTATCTGTGTCTCAGCCTTTAAACCTCCTAAATCCAGAATAAATCCAGCAAGAAGTGCCCTGTGCTTGTCTGCAGCTCTAAATAATCCAGTTCCCAAAAGTATGCTTTGGGGGAGAGTTAATAGCTCTGAAAGGTGTACCTAAATGCTTCTCTTCTAAGACACTAATACTATAGATTCGCTATTCTTTTGTATTTTCCCTTGGTGATGTGTCCTCCCTCCAGCTTTTGAACATGTCGTTTTAAAAGCTGTGCTCAACCCAAACCTTCCAGCAATACCTAAACTGCTTCAGATGCCTACTCCTTGTTTACCCATTGTCTCTCTGGATGAGGACACACCAGAGCAGTTCATTTTCTTCTTGAGACCTCCTATCACTTTGAAGTCATCTTTCCCTTCGGAAAAGGAGTATGGGCATTAAAGGCAGACCTGGAATCACATCCTGCTCTGTCACGCAGTGACTAGCCAAGTGACTACGACCAAGCCGTTTCACTCTTGGGAGCCTGCACAATGAGGCCGACTACCCTATTTAAAATTACAACTCTGTCCTCTACCTCCAGTTCTCCTGATACTCCTAATCTTGTTCTAGTTTTAATTTTTTTTTCCATAGAACCTCTCACTTAGCATATTATATAATTTACTTGCTTTTTGTTATATTATTATTTATCTCCTCCCCCTAGAATGTAAGCTTCATGAGGTAATAGATCTTTGGTCACTGACATTCTCAAAAGCCTAGAACAGTGACTGACACATAGCAGGCGTTCAATAAATACTTATTAAATGGATGAATTAAGAGAAGGGAGTCACTCAGGAAATAAATAATAAACCTCTCTGGTCTTCTTGTTGCAAGTCTGTCCTAAAGGAAGGGTATCACGCTTGTCTCTATACAGTGACATAGCTATGAGTACATATATCCCCCACATCTCCGTGAACATAAGATAAAACTTAAATTATAGCACTCAGCCAAGAATTATGCACTTCTGTGAGTAGGGGACAAATAAAGAGCCTATGACCTTTATTATAACATAGCTCATAGCTATTGAGAAATAAAGTATGAAATCTGTTTTTATCTGGAAATTTCAACTCTAGCTAACTAAAGTATGCATACCCACTTTGTACCAGCAACTGAGAGAAGAAAACCAAGGGTACAACTGAAATTATAAAAATATTGGGAATGAGGGGTGCCTGGGTGGCTCAGTCGTTAAGTGTCTGCCTTCAGCTCAGGTCATAATCCCAGGGTCCTGGGATCGAGCCCTACATTGGGCTCCCTGCTCAGCGGGAAGCCTGCTTCTCCCTCTCCCACTCCTGCTTGTGTTCCTGCTCTCGCATCTCTCTCTCTCTCTGTCAAATAAATAAATAAATAAAATCTTTAAAAAAAAATATTGGGAATGAGATTCTGGTCCATTTTACCCTGTCTCAGCTCTAGTTATGTACATGGAGACTGCAAGATGCCTCGTCTATATTGTTGGGGTGGTGGGAAGTTTTATTACAGAATAATGACCCCCAGTCTCCTCCCTCCACTTCTTAAGGCTCCATCTCTCTAGAATTCTAAACTTATCTAGGCTTCCAGAGGCCAGAATTTTCTTTTTGTGAAACTCCAATCTCTTTGGCATCATCCTTTTTAGTCACCATCCTAGAAGTGCTTGTTCTAACCTTTGGTCTTTGGAATTTGGATGTCAGAATTTAAGGAAGCATCCTTTCCAACTTGCTATAAGTTGTCTCTTGTATTTACTTGATTTTTAAATACTTTGGATGCACAAGCCATTGATGAATTCTATTTCTCTCCCACTACCCCTTCTCCCTCCCTCTCTATCCCCTCAGCTCTCTTTCTCCTCATTGATTAGAGGATATTTTACAACAGAAATCACATTTTAGTCAACATTTTCAGCAGTCAAGGTATAAGAGTACAGAGTCAAGAAATAGAGCCTTCTTAGAGCTAAGCAATTAGAAGAAGGCTGATGGTTCCATGATACTAGCAGCAAGAGCAGACCAGACAGAAGTTTCACAGACAGAATCTGAGAAAGGGGCAGATGAGAAGAGCCCTCCTAGGGCCAGAATAAGCCTCAAGGATTGTCATACCCTGCCCCTGCAAAGGAGACTGACTTTAATGGGATCAGATTGTGGAGCTATTTGTGAGCCCCAGGGCATTGTTAAGAACAATAGCCCAATCAGCTAGCAATTAGCGAAGGCTAACAGCTGGGTATGAGAGGCAGATGGGCCAAAGCTTAAAGGGGAAGTCAGGGAAAGAGACAAAGAGAGCCTACCTAAAACTACAATGACCCCCAGGAGTCAGGGACGACACACTGAGAGGTCACAGATTTCACTGAACTAGTCAAGACAAGCCCTAAACAAATAAATGAGTGAAAACGCAAATAACAACAAGCCCCACAGAAGCATGGGAGTAACAATCTAGAGTTACTACAATATGTTACTTAAAATGCCCAGTTTTCAACAAAAAAGTTACAAGACATGCAAAGAAAAAAATACACAGGGAAAAACAAGCAGGCAATAGAAATTGCCTTTGAGGGGATTAGATGTTGACTTAGCGGACAAAGATGTCAAAGCAACTATTATAAATATATTCAAAGACAGATAAATACATTCAAAGACAGACAGATATGGATATATATAGATAACAGCACTCCACTCAACAGGAATGGAATACATTTTCTTCTTAAGAGCACACAGAGCATTCTCCAAGATAGACCATACACTACCCATAAAAAAAAACCTCACTATGTTTTCAAAGGATTTAAATCATATAAAGTATGTTCTCCAACCAAAACTGAATTCAAGTAGAAAGCAATAAGAGAAAGAAATATGAGAAATTCACAAATATGCAGAAATTAAATAACATGCTGCTAAATAATATATGGGTTAAAGAAGAAATCACAAGGGAAATTAGAAAATACTTTGAGATGAATGAAAATGAAAGCACAACACCACAAAATTTACAGGATGGAGCTAAAGTAGTAGTTACAGGGAAATTTATAGCTTCATTACAAAAGGCAAGAGATCTTGAATCAATGACATTACCTTTCACCTTAGGAAACTAGAAAAAGAAGAGCAAACTAAATCTAAAGCAAGCAGAAAAAGGAAATAATAAAGATGAGAACAGAAATAAATGAAGGAAAGAATAGCAAATAATAAAGGAAGTCAATAAAACCAAAAATTGGTTCTTTGAAAAGATCAACAAAATTAACAAACCTTAGTAAGACTGACCAAGAAAAAAAAGAGACTCAACTTACTAAAATTAGGAATGAAAGAGGTGACAGCACTACTGACTTTATATATATATATTTAAATATATATATTACAGACAACTTTAGGCCAACAAATTAGATAAATTAGATGAAATGAACAAATTCCAAGGAAGAGAAACTATCAGGACCACCAAGATAAAAACCACTCAAGAAGAAATACAAAATCTGAATAGAACTATAGCAAGAAAAAGATTGAATTAGTAATTTTTAAAATTCCTACAAAGAAAAGCCCAGGCTCAGATCATTTCATTGATGAATTCTACCAAACATATGAAGAAAAATTATTATCAGTCCTTCACAAACACCTCCAAAAACTAGAAGAGGAGCTAATGCTTCCCAACTCATCCTATGAGGCCAGTCTTATGCTAATACCAAAGATATCACAAGAAAAGTACAGAACAATACCCCTTATGAATATAGATGTAAAATCCTTAAAAAAATCAGCAGGGACGCCTGGGTGGCTCAGTCAGTTGGGCATCTGCCTTCGGCTCGGGTCATGATCCTGGAGTCCTGGGATCGAGTCCCAGGATGGAGTCCTGGGATTGAGTCCCGCATCAGGCTCCCTGCTCAGCGGGGAGCCTGCTTCTCCCTCTGCCTGCAGCTCCCCCTGCTTGCGCTCTCTCTCTCTCTCTCTGATAGATAAATAAAATGTTTAAAAAAAAAAAAATCAGCAAACTGAAGCCAGCAACATATAAAATGGATTACACACCATGACTAAGTGGGATTTATACCAGGAATGTAAGGTTGGTTTAAATCAATCAATGTAATACACCATATTGATAGAATAAAGGGGAAACCCCACACAATCATCTTAATAGATACAAAAAAAGCATTTGACAAAATCCAACACTCTTTCACGATAAAAACGTTCAACAAAGTAGGCACAGAAGGGACCCTCCTCATGATGAAGGGCAGCCAATATACAAACAAACAGCTAATACACTTAATGGTGAAAGACTGAATGCTTTCCCCTAATATCAGGAATAAGACAAGGATGTCTACTCTCACCACTTCTATTCAACGCTGTACTAGAGGTTCTAGACAGGGTAATTAAGGAAGAAAAAGAAATAAAAGGCAGACAGCTTGGAAAGGAAGAAGCAAAATTATCTTTATTCACAGATAACATGCTCATGTATATAAAAGTCCCAAGGAATCCACTAAAAATCATTAGAATGAATAAACAGGCTTATCAAGGTTCACAACATGAGATCAGTATACATAAGTCAACTATATTTCTAAAGGTAATTTAAAAAACAATTCTATTTTACAATAGCATTGAAAGTACTTCGGAATATTTATTTTCAACTTGAGCATAACAAGCGCCTCAGTGTACATTATTACAAAACACTGTTGAAATTAAAGATCTAAATACATGGAAAGACATTCCATGTTCGTGGAATTGGAGATATAATATCGTTAAGATTGCAATAAGAACACAGATTCAAAGCAATGCCAGCTGTTTCTTGGTAGAAATTGACAAGCTGTCCCTAAAATTCATATGGAAATTCAAAGGACCCAGAACAGTCAAAACAATCTTGAAAAAGAACAACAAAACAAAGAACCCACATTTCCCACTTTCAAAACTTTCTACAAAGGTATAGTAATCAGGGCGCCTGGGTGGCTCAGTTGGTTAAGCGACTGCCTTCAGCTCAGGTCATGATCCTGGAGTCCCAGGATCGAGTCCCGCATCGGGCTCCCTGCTCGGCAGGGAGTCTGCTTCTCCCTCAGACCCTCCCCCCTCTCATGTGCTCTCTTTCTCATTCTCTCTCAAAAAAAAAAAAAAAAGGTATAGTAATCAAAACTGTGTAGTACTGACGTAAGGATAGACATATAGATCAGGGAGTAGAACTAAGAGTCTAGAAATAAGCCTTCATATTTATGGTCAGTTGATTTTTGATAAAAGTGCCAAGAAAATTCAATGAGAAAAGTCCTTTTAACAAGTGGTATTGGGATACCTGGATATCCACATGTAAAAGATTAAAGCTAGACCTCTACCTCCCACCTTACACAAAAATTAACTCAAAATGGATTACCCAAATGGAAGAGCTTAATCTATAAAATTCTTAGAAGAAACTACAGCAATAAATCCTCATGACTTTGGGTTAGACAATGGCGTCTTAGATACAACACCAAAAGCACAAGCAAAACAGAAAAAAACCATAATATTAGATTTCATCAAAATTAAAAACTTTCATGCTGCAAATAATACCATCAAGAGAGGGAAAAAATAGTCCACAGAATAGGAAAGAATACCTGCAAATAATATATCTGAGAAGGAATTTATATCCAGAATATATGGAGAACTCTTACAATGCAATAATAAAAAGATAAATAACTCAATTTTTAAAATGAGCAAAGGATCTGTATAGATATTTCTCCAAAGACATACAGATGGCCAATTAGCACATGAAAAGATGCTCAACATCATTAATCATTAGAGAAATGCCAAAACCACAACAAATCAAAACCATAATGAGATTCCACCTCACACCCACTAGGACAGCCATAATCAAAAGGAGAAGATGTGAAGAAATTGGAACCTTCATACATTGGTAATGGAAATGTAAAATGGTGCAGCCACTTGGGAGAACAGTTTGGAAGTTTCTCAAAACGTTCAACTTAGAATTATCTTATAACCGAGCAATTCCACTCCTAGGTATATACCAAAGAGAAATGAAAGCATACATCCACAGAAAAACTTGTATGTGAATGTTTATAGCAGCATTATTCATAATAGCCAAGAAGCAGAAACAACTCAAATGTCTACCCACTGATGAATGAATAAACAAAATGTAGTATATCCACACAACAGAATATTATTTAGCAATAAAAAGAAACAAAGTACTGATACATCCTACAACATGGGTGAACCTCAAAACATTGAGCTGAGTACAAGAAGCCAGAAAGGTGACCCCTATTGTATCACATATTGTATGGCTCCATTTCTAGAACATGTCCAGAATAGGAAAATCTATAAAGACCAAAAGTAGATTAGTGGTTGCCTAAGGCTGGAGGAGGGGGTGGTTGGGGAGAGAATGGGCAGTGACTAGTAATAGGTATGGAGTTTCTTTTTCAGGCAATGAAAAAGTTCTAAAATTAGATTGTCATGACAGTTGCACAACACTGTGAATATACCCAAACCATTGAATTATATACTTTAAATGAAGGAGTGTATCACAATGAAGCTATTAAAAGTATAGCAATGAGTTCAGAAGGAAGAATATGCTCTGCTTATAAAGGTAAGTCACTTGTTATGTATCTAAGGGATAACTTCATCTATGCCGCATCTTCACTGCCACGTTGGGGGACACTTTGATACCTACCTGTTCCCATTCATGCTTTGTTAACTGCTCAGAAAGGGATCCATTTGTTTTGAGTTCCCGAGGTATAAGAGTTGCACCTACTTTATTTGTCTTCAAGTCAGTATCATGGTCTTCAACTAAGGGAATTGGTGGCATCAGCACAGATTTCATCTACAAAACAAAGTCACACTTTAGCCAAACCCTATGTTTCATGTGCCACATGCAGAAACTTCCGGGCCAGTTGCCACTCTGTCTCTATTGCTGTGCCTCAACCTGACGAAGAACACGTGTTTCTTTCTTTTTTTTTTTTTTATTTATTTGACAGAGAGAGAGAGATAGTGAGAGCAGGAACACAAGCAGGGGGAGCGGGAGAGGGAGAAGCAGGCTTCCCGCTGAGCAGGGAGCCCGATGTGGGACTTGATCCCGGGACCCTGGGATCATGACCTGAGCCGAAGGCAGACGCTTAACGACTGAGCCACCCAGGCGCCCAAACACGTGCTTCTTAAGGCCACTTAGGATCAGGATACTTTGCCCAGCTCCCTGCTAAAGTACCACACCATCATTTTCTCCTGGGAGCCCTGCTAGCCATCCTTTCTCACACCCCCTGCCAGGGAGTTTAAAGAATTCTAAACTAGAATCTCAGTTTATAGAATCTTCCTTCTCTGTCCCTCTGCATTGACACCCCCACCAACCCACCCACCTTACAAAATGCCTTTAATGAACCTAGAAGGAGGTTGTCATGAAGTTCCCCCAACCCAACTCCCCACCGCCATTAACAATCCTACCACAACAGCAGGCATAACCCAGGAAGCATGGTCATCCCTACACTTAGAGGGTCCTAAGGGATGGGGAAGTGGAGAAAGTGGGAAAGATGTAAAATTGGACTTGAAAATCTACTTTTGTATTTCATTTGGTAGAGTTCCAAAGGCTTAAACCTACTACTTTTGCTACAGTTCAATTGTATTTAATACAACAAGTATGTGCTGCCAATTCAACCTCACTCTAGGAGGGGTAGAAGACACAGAAAGTACACAAGTCAAATTTCTATCTTTAAAACCAGGCTTATGAGTAGGTGGAACGATGACCCCCAAAGGAGGTGAAATTTGGTTTCCTGGGAAAACTCCTGGCCCAAAAACTTCTCCCCAGGGGGTGTCTTGGCGACTAAAAATCAAACTTCGGTTCCAAGTATCAGGAAAGAGAGGAGAGAGTTGGAGGGAGAGAGCTTTGTGTTCAGAACTTACTCTATGCTGTTTTCTTCATCTAGGTAATTCTATTTAAGCCTCCTAACAACTCAATATAGTAGGTATTTTTTGCTTCCATACACAGGTGCAGAAACTGAGGCTTAGAAGGCTCAGGATGAGAAGAAGTTAGCAATAATACTATCTTTCATATGTACATAAAGGTATAAGGGCTCCAGAAACTCAAAGTGAATAGGGGTCACCTTTCTGTCTATATCAAATTAAATTCCAGCTCTAGACTCTACTTGCCTAGATTGGTTGGAAGTTGACTATCAGTCTTGAGGGGTAAGGGTTCAGGTTTCTCACTAGGACCATATACGATCATCTGGTTCCAGAGCTGCTATTGGTCCTCCTATGCCCCTGGTCTTGGGCCTTTGGCTGGGCTCTGGTACAGGACAAAGATAATTCCAGTCACTCTGCAAGGCCCAGCCAAAGGAGCCCTTCACTAAGTACGGGAGCTTTACAGGCCACACACAGACTCTTCCCTTAGAGGTTCTATACACGTTCTTGCTCTGCTTCTGTCGTACTTAATATGATTACTCAGTTTAAAATATTTCCCCCCAAAATACCCTGAGCCATTTGGAATATAAGAGAAGTCATAGCAACTCAGAAATAAACTGCTGTATGATTCCATCTATAATGAGGCACCCAAAGTAGTCAGATTCAGAGACAGAAAATAGCATGGTGGTCACCAGGTGCTAGGGAGAGGGGAGAAGGGAGAGTTGTTGCTCAATGGGTAGAGTTTCCGTTTGGGAAGATGAAAAGTTCTGGAGATGGATGGCGGGGACGGCTGCACTACAATGTGAACGTACTTAACACCACTGAACTGTACACTTAAAAATGGTTAAAGTGGTCAATTTTATGTTATGTATATTTTACTACAACATTAATCCGAAATTTTAATTTTTAAAAATCAGGACTTTCACTTTTAGGAACTACATGAAATGCCAACATTTCCTCGTTTTCCACTTTCATCATGAAGGTAAAAAAATATATTTGCCTTATTTAGAAGTTACCCATTCATTTCTTTGTCTTGCCATCATAGATTTTCTTAAAATTTATACTAATTTTTGCAGTTACGACAACTACTAAAACGCAAATGAATACAAAATAATAAATGAAAAGAGGTATATATATACCCCCTTACAAAACTCTGCGACATTTATGTAAACATTTCTTACTTTGTTTCTTTCTATACGGTGGAGCAAATTTAAGTCTGTGGACTCTGATATCCCACCATGTATGACCAGGATTTCATTGTCAATGATTGTACCAATTGGGAGCCAGGTATAGACGTCTTCTAAGATTTGTAAGATTTTCTTTCCATGCATCTGTAAGTAAGAATCTGAGTAAGTTTTGTTTTTTTGGTAAGTTCAAGTTTATCACAACATGCAACAGCTTTCATGCGAGGCAAAGGAGCAAAGGAAGTCGGCATGGAGTCACTAACCCACCAGCATGCATTAATCATGTCTTTTTATTCTGTTTGTTTGTTTGTTCTATATTTTTGATACTTGGACATCTTGGTGCCTTGCTGACCCTGGAGGAGAGATTGCTCCTCCCAGAGCTAGCTAATGCCTAGAAATTGTCGATGAGTTGCCCTTCACATGCAGATGAGAGTGCCTTTCATATGCAAACCAACCAATCCAGAGCCCACACCCACACTCACTCAGGGAGTACAAATCTCTTCCTTTAAGATAGTCATTTCTGTATCTGCATGTTTTACCATAAAACAAATCCTGGGTACCTTTACAATAGAATATGTTTGTATCTGTGCTGAAACTAACACAAAGGTCACAATGAAACAGCTTGGTTTGGTCCAGGAAGAAAATTAGGCCTCGGGGCACCTGGGTGGCTCAGTTGGTTAAGCGACTGCCTTCGGCTCAGGTCATGATCCTGGAGTCCCAGGATCGAGTCCTGCATCAGGCTCCCTGCTCGGCAGGGAGTCTGCTTCTCCCTCTGACCCTCCTCCCTCTCATGCTCTCTGTCTCTCATTCTCTCTCTCTCAAATAAATAAATAAAATCTTAAAAAAAAAAAAAAATTAGGCGTCTACCCTGGCCAGGGCTTCCTGCTGTGCTTTTATTTTTACCCATCACCCTTCCCAAAGGCTCTTTTTTTGTAGTTCTATGTATAAACAGCAAAGAGAATGCATTAAAAAAAAAAAAAAAAAAAAGTCCGAGTCTTACCTTATATTTATGCAAAATTTCTTTTGTGAAGCCATACCTGGAAAAAAAAACCAGTGGTATTTAAACTAATTAAACGTTGATAACGCCTACTTAACGTGAGTCACGCAAAAAGGGGACCCATTGACATCTCATTATCACAAGTGTCAAGAACTCAAGAAACTAGGGTTTAGTTGAAACTCTTACTTACCCAAGTTTTTGCTAGGCATGATGGGAAAGAACAAAAGCAGCCAATGACATCATCCCTACTCGGAAGGAGCTTATAGCATAGTTGGAGAAAGAAGATAAATTTTCAATGAAACAATTACAAGGCAACTTAAGAAGTATGTGCTAGGTATAGGATATGTAGATGCTGCAAGTAGTCAGCGAAGTGTGCAGTGGCAGCTGGGGGAAGCTGTGCAGGAGAATGCCTTTCATTTAGAGAGTATTTCTCAGACATCCTAAACCTTACAGTAAATGAATGAAGGCGCAGGAAGGGGGGTTGGTGGGGGAGACTGAACTGAGACAAAGAAAAGCCTAGATAGAAGACAACAAGTTGGCCCTTTATACTCTCTCTGATATAGTTCATGTAATGGTATTCAAGATTTTAATAGAAAGAGTCAGGAATTTTCATGCCTGAATAGCAATCATGAAGGGAGCTTTAATGATGGAAATTTTTTTTTATTACTTTTCTTGCCTAAAGATAATAATATACGTTCTTAAGGCCCAACATAGGGAAGTCAGAACACAGCATATTCATTCCGGGTATCCATGCAAATCATGTCACGTCAGGCTTCTACAGTGTAATGTTATGTTTTCCGAGATGAATTCAGTCCTATACTCACCAAAGGTGTCTATGTTGTTAAATCCAAAGGACACCTTGCAGTCCTCATCTTTCTTGCCCTCCCTGAAGCACTAAATATGGTTGATTACATCATCCTTCTAGAAAACTTTTCTTCCCTTGGATTTTGTGACAATAAACCCTCTTGGTTTTCCTCGTACCTTTCTGGGTATTCTACAACTCCTTTGCAAGTTTTTCTCTGCCTAACCTTGAATGGTGGCTTTCCTTCAGATTCTGTCCTAGGCCCTCTTCTCCCCTTACTTTCTCTCTTGGTAATCTCATCCTTGCCTAGGGCTTTGGGTACTATGTGCCAATATTGCAGGACAATGCTTCAGGCCACACTGCATTTCTGAGCTCTGGACACATACACTCAACTACTTAATCAAAAGCACTTCAAATCACCTTACCCCAAAATGAACTTACCATTTTCTCTCATCCCAACCTTTTCTTCTTATCATGTTCCCAATATCAGCGAACAATGCCAATGTACTCCCAAATTCAAGCCGGGAACCTAGAGGTTATCCTTGATTCTCTCCTCTTTCAAGTCCCCCATATCACATTACCAGGCTTTAAATCATCATTGCCTAAACTGCTCTTGAATCTGTCTACTTCTTTGCATCTCCATCCCTACTACCTTGGCCTACGTGAGAATCCATCATCTGTCTCTTCAACTACCTCCTAATTGGCCTCCCACATTCAAATATTTCTTCCTGTTGCATTTAAAACACAAATTTTATGATACTCTTCTATGATTATTTTTGTTGTCCTTAGAAAAAAGTCCAAATTCCTTTGCACGATCCAACCATGTCTTATGTCTCCAGCCCTATTAGGGACCATCCTGTCCCTCAATCTGTGCTCCTACCCTCCTAAAGTTCTTTCATATAAAAAGTGTTGTCTCAAGCTCTGCCTAAGTTGTCCCCTCACTGTGGGATACCATTTCTCAGCCAATACCATGGCTGTCTCTGAATTGCCTAATTCATCCTCAGGTCTCAGGCTGATACTATACTTCTATGGGAGAACCTTCTATCACCCCCCCCAGACAAGTTAGGTCCCCACTTTATAAACTCATCATACTTGAAAAACCTGTTCAACCTAAGTCTTCCCTGCTAGATGTAAACTCTGTGAGGGCAGGGGCCATGTCTTTTTCATTAACAATCACAGACACTAGATAAATGTGATTGGCTAACTGAATAAATGAAAGGATAAGTGGCATGCCCAAATAAAAGTACCGAGCTACATTACATATAAGGGACCTCGGATAACAGTCTGGGATTTTTTTCATCATAGTCTTAGCATCTGCTTCCATACCTGAAAAATTAGAACTGAAAGTCTGTACTCAAGCCAGGGGGTGAAACTGCCCCAAACACAAAACTAATCAGTTGCTGAGCTTTGATCAAGGCACCCAAAAACCTAGAACCCAAAGCATGAGACACGTCATGCCTTCTACTGCCCTAGAGCAAACTGGTAAAGGAGGGGCGAAGGAAGAAGAAAGAAGGGAAAGGGGAACATTTATCCCCGACTGTGTCTTTCAGCAAAATTGGGTAAACCATTTAACCAATCTTTATTCCTCAAATCTCCAGTGAGTCAGATAGTTGAAATGCTACATTACAGCTGTTCTCAAATATGTTTATGAACAATTATGCCAGAAGCAATCACCATGTCGTAAAAAAATATACACATCAGTGAAAAACACAGTACTAGTTTCTGAGACAACAACTGAGGCAAGCCAAAAGAGTAGCAACAGAATGATCTCATCTAAGCCCGCTCATAGAACCTACCACACCTCCAAAGCTTGCCTAACACATCCATCCAGGAAACACTTTAGCCTGTGATGGGAGGCATGGGAGGAAAAGAAAGAACATAATAGAAGGGAGAAGCAAGGACAGAACTGGAAGAAAGATAGGAAGAAGACTTGGGAGCAACGTATACTCACTCAGTAGAAGACTGAGGTGGTAAATAGAGGTAAGAATTGAGGCCTCCCTTGAGATTCCCCTCATCGCTACTTCTCTACACTCACCTCTAACTCTCTGCTAGGAACTAAACATGGCAGTATTTTTCAGTATGGGAGAAAAGAGGAAATCTAAAGGCCTAGGTTACCTCAGATTCATCATAAAATCTTCATGGTTCCCTCTGTTCAAGTGCAGGTCATTGGGGTAGACAAGAAAACTCACAAACAGGATCATTAGGATCTCTATGGAATGTTTTCCTCGATCTACAAAATCACCATTAAAAATATATGAGTTGCTCCCTGAGGGAAGACCATTCTGTGGAAGGAGAGGGGGAAAAACAAGCAGTTAAAAGAATGTACTTTTAAAGTAAAGCTTTGTACTTAAATGTCCCTGTGAATATGGAGAAAAGAGGCTAAGTTAGTTCCTCCACTGGGAAAAATCTGCTCACTAACTTGAGGTAGTTTCACTCTTCCAGGGCAGGCATCACCTGCAAGGGACCTTGGAAGTGAAGCATTAGCTTTGGATAGGAAGATTCCAGGGGGATGGTGACTGCTCATTCTACCCACTAGCTACTATGAGTTTTCTCTAAAAGGAGCTGATTTTTGTCCTATCAAAAATGGCTAACCTTGGGCGCCTGCATTGCTCAGTCAGTGGGGAGTCTACTTCTCCCTCTGCGCCCCCCTCCAGTGCTCTCACGCGTGCTCTCAATTTCTCTCTCAAAAATAAATAAATAAAATCTTCTTAAAAATTTTTAAAAAATGGCTACATTTATCTCTTTTTTCTCCCTTGAAAAGAGGGAAACTTCCACCCAAGGAAGAACACTGAACCAAGAGCCAAAAGTCTTTCATTCTAAGAGGCCCTATGTTTAGCTTCTTGGGGCTGTGAATCCCTCAATTTACAAAAGGGGAACGATACTATATCCACTCCCCTCCCCAGATCAAACAAGAGAATGGATATGAAATACCCAGCAAAGTGTAAGGTACCATGCAACTGTGAGCAGGGCTGATTTATCACCAGTACACTCTGATACATTTACACCAGGTGTGGATAGCTGGCAGATATTGTGACTGCTCACTGACCAGGCCATATTAGTTGTTAAATATATATTTTTTTAATTTTATTTTTTTAAAGATTTTATTTATTTATTTGAGACAGAGAGAATGAGAGAGAGAGAACACATGAGAGGGGATAGGGTCAGAGGACGAAGCAGACTCCCTGCCGAGCAGGGAGCCCGATGCGGGACTCCATCCAGGGACTCCAGGATCATGACCTGAGCTGAAGGCAGTCGCTTAACCAACTGAGCCACCCAGGCGCCCCTAGTTGTTAAATATTTTGATTATCACTCCTGAGTATGAGATAATACTTTTAAACACAGTGTTAGTAGGAAAAAAACTGGGATCAGGACAAAGGTCTGGTCTTTATAACAGATATTGATTCATTTACTTCTGTACTACTAAACTGTAAGACAAAACAAACATGCCAGACCCACCAGGCATATCATGCCTGGTAGGGAAATGGTCAAGTGCATTCTATTGCATAGTAAAATAAATTCGAATGTTTAAAAAATACATCACAAAGAGAAAAATTTAAGTACTCATATGTCCAAATGTATGTCCCCCTTCAAAAAAGTTACCTTCAGGAAATAATCTACATATTCTAGTTACATTAATCTTTTTCAAACTATTTTCAAATTCTTCTTTTTTTAGATTTCAAACTACAAAAGAAAATCTTATGACCTTATAGTCACTGTCCCAGTATTTATATACATTTAAAATTATTCATACCAATATAGTAGAAATGGTTGAAAAAATATATCATACAGGTCACAATATATAACTCAGGGATTCCCCAAATCATCATGTAATGTAACATGTTCTGAAGACAATTGGAAACAAACAAACAAGCAAGCAAGCAAGCAGTAGTATAGTGTCCTGGGCCAGAAATAAGAAGACTTATTTGCTAGTCCAGCTCCACTATTACCCATGTGTCCTTGGGGAAATTATTTAATCTTTATGAGCTATAGTTCCCTCATCTGTAAAATGGGGATGATAACTTCCATACTTACCATACAGGGCTACTCTGGAACTTGAATGAGACTGTGTGTATAAAATTGCATGAAAACCATAGAGAACCATACAAATGAGAAGATTCATTTTATTATGACCTCCATGTTATTTCTAATTTTAAGATCCCATTATTTTATATTTTCTTATACATTAATTCACTTATCTTTATCACATTGGGCTTAAATAGTGTGAGCCAGTTGCAAAAACATAGGCTATTGCTTATCAAAACTTAAAGAATAAAAGGAGGATTCTGCATCTCTGATACTCTTCCTTCCCTCAGCCTTCAGCTGGCTGGGATGAGTAAACCAGAGGAATCTGAGGGGTGCTAGAGGCTATTGGCTCTCTTGGGATTCTAGGGAGCTAGAGGAGCAGCAGTAGAGAGCCCTGGGGTGAGAACATGGAAGAACTAGGCCTGAGGGGACCTGTGCATCCCTTGATTAAGGGGAGACCCTGACTCAGAGCATTAGTATGGTCCTGGTTTGGGGGAGAGGGAGCTGGATCTTACTAGAAAAAGTGTAGGGAACTTCATCTCTATTTCTGAAGCTAAAAGAAAACTAACACTTGCATTTAGGGATACCTAGGAACATAGACACTTCCTTTCACACTCTTGATGCAGGAGTAGCAACTGTTGTGCATTCAACTATAGACAGGCTTAATTTAGCTTAAGCAGAGAATAGAAAATGAAAATAACCTAGCACTTAAGGGGATCCAGTAACCAGAGAGGGACAGACCAATCAGATCTGCTAAAGTTCTATCACCTAATGAGCTAGAATTGTTGGAGGACAGATGAAAACGTTATTTTAAAAAATGAGAGGACAATAAATAAAGAACAAAAAGTTAATAATTCTTGCCATTTAAAGTGTGCTTTCCGAATTTAAAATATCAATAGATTAGAGCTAATTAAAAGAAACAGTGATTGGAAAATACATTATTGACCCGAAAAAGCAAACAGATGAAAAATCTCTCACACAGATTAAAAAGCAAAATGATGGAAATCATAAGGAATGAGTAAGAAATTAGAGTTCAAAGCCAAGAGAACTAATATGCCAATAATCATTCTAGAATGAGGAAAAAGGAACAGATGGAGAAGAGGCAATAATTACATAACGAAGAGAGGGAGATTTCTATGGTTAAAAAGGGACTTCAGCCTGAAGTCTGAAAGAGCTCCTGAATCCTATGCACAATTGATAGGGGAAAAAATATCCCTATTACCTGGTAAACGTCTTAGAAGCTACTAGACAGAAAGAATAAGTTACAAAGAGAAAAGAATCATCCTGGCATTAGACTTCTCATATGCAGTAGTGGGAAGCAGAAGATGGTATAATAAATCTACAAATTAAAGACAGAAAAGGACTGTGACCCAAGAATTCTATATTGGCCAAAACATCATTAACTTCTTAGGGTGATAGATAATATTTGCAGATGTGTAAAGGATCAAATATCAGCAACAACATAGATGATCATCAGAGTAGAAGAAAGACATATGTGAGTATGCAGTGATCTAATACCACAAAAGCAATGAACATGTATTGATTGCTTGTTATGTGCTAGACACAGTTTTAGGTGCTAGAAACACAGAGGTAAATAATACAAAGTCCTGCATTCAAGGAGCTTGCATTCAGAGAATATAGCACCCACATGCCCCATAGAGGAAAACATTCAAGAAAATATTCTAACGAAGTAACAGCCAGGGAAAGAGCCAAGAGGAACAAATATATTATATAGAATATAGATGTGAACAATGAACAATGAGCCCTCCAGTATATAATTAAATATAAATATAAATCAATAGTGATAATGTGGAACTTGAATTTAAGTACTAAGCAAGGATTCTAGAAATAGAAGAGACATTCTATGAAGAAAAACCTAATAATGGTCAAGAACTAAAAATATGGCATGAGCAGTAACTTGAATTTGCAGGGGAGGTTAGGGGAGAAAAGCAAATTCTCCACATATCTCATCCCATTAGGGGACACACATGGAAAGTGTGAAAATAAATACATTTATCTTACTGGAGGAGAGAGAAGGTAATGGTGGAAGAATAAAGTTATAGATATCTGAGAAATATATACACACATTATTTATCAGAAATGTCAGGAATGGGAAGATAACCACTATTGAATAGAAAAGCACAGTAAAAACACCAAAGAAAACAATAAAGAAAACTTCACCAAAACAGCACAAAGAAAAGGCAGAAGATGAAACATAGTGAAATAAGTAGTAAGCAAAGTAAAATAGAAGAAAAATTTTCAAAAATATCTGTTGTTATACGAAATGTGAATGGGTTAAATTCTCCCATCAAAATACCAAGATTACTAGACTATATTAAAATACAAAACTCAGGTATATATAGTTTGTGAGAAACACACATTAAAAAAATAGGTAAAGAGAGGTTGAAAACAAGAGAAAAAGAGAAAACAAGAATGTAAATATTGATATGAGACAGTTTAAGAATTTAAGATTAAAAGTGCTAAACATGATCACAAACCAACATTACATAATAAAAGACACTTATGAAGAGATACAATTCATGAACTTGTACTCAGTAAACAAAAGAATAAGTTTTTGCTTCATGTATTTAACTACAATAAATGCAAGAAGAAACTGTTTAAAAATACAAACACAAATACAAAATTCAGATTGAATTATTGGCTTAAAATAATGTCTACAAATAATGTCTACAAATTCTTGACACTCCCTTTAAAAGGTGAAGCCTAATTTGCCTCTTCTTTTTTTTTTTTTTTAAAGATTTTATTTTTATTTATTTGAGAGAGAGAGAATGAGAGAGAGAGAACACCTGAGAGGGGATAGGGTCAGAGGACGAAGCAGACTCCCCGCCGAGCAGGAAGCCCGATGCGGGACTCGATCCAGGGACTCCAGGATCATGACCTGAGCCGAAGGCAGTCGCTTAACCAACTGAGCCACCCAGGCGCCCAATTTGCCTCTTCTTGTATGTGGGTTGGATTTAGTGATTTGCTTCTAGTAAATTGGAAAAAAAAAAAAAAAGCAGGAGCGATAGTGTGCTTTGGGGTGCCTGGGTGGCTCAGTTGGTTAAGCGACTGCCTTCGGCTCAGGTCATGATCCTGGAGTCCCTGGATCGAGTCCCGCATCGGGCTCCCTGCTCAGCAGGGAGTCTGCTTCTCCCTCTGACCCTCCCCCCTCCCATGTGCTCTCTCTCTCTCTCTCAAATAAATAAATAAATAAAATCTTAAAAAAGGAAAGAAAAGATGTGTAGCTTTAAATGCCTTCATTATTAAAGCTTAAAGAAGATGCACATGAAAGACTATTCATCTCAGGAAATTAGAAGCAGAACAATAAAGCCAATCAAATAAAGATAAAAGCTGAAATTAGTGAAATAGAAAGCAAATAAAAAAGAAAAAATACATAAATCTAAAAGATGATTCTTTGAGAGAACCAATAAAATTGATAAACTCATCACGAGCCTGATTAAGGGTACATAAAAAAAGAGAGAATTAAAAAACATGTAACGGGGCACCTGGGTGGCTCAGTCAGTTGGGCGTCTGCCTTTGGCTCAGGTCATGATCCTGGGGGCTTGGGATCGAGCCCCGAGTTGGGCTCCCTACTCAGCGTGGAGTCTGCTTGTCCCTCTCCCCCCTGCTCATTCTCTCTCTCTCTCTCTCAAATAAATAAATAAAATCTTTAAAAAAAAATGTAAGATTGGGGTGCCTGGCTGGCTCATCAATAGAGCATGTGACTCTTGATCTCAGGGTTGTGAGTTTGAGCCCCATGTTGGGTGTAGAGATTACTTAAAAATATAATCTTTTTAAAAATATGTAAGATTAAAGAGTAGGAAAAAAGATGTAGAGAACTAGATAAAAGAGTTACATATATGTAAACAATATAATATCGACATCTATGGCAATGTACTTTTACAGTCTAGAGAAATGGAGGATTTCCCTGAAAATAAGAAACTATGAGAACTGAGAACTGATTCAAAAGAAGTAGAAAACTTGAACAGTACATCTCCCTGTGGCTTTAAGGCAGAGCTCTATCTCAATTTTCAAGAGCAAATAGTTTTTTTTTTTTTTTTTTAAGATTTATTTATTTATTTGAGAGAGTGAGAATGAGAGAGAGTACATGAGAGGGGGGAGGGTCAGAGGGAGAAGCAGGCTCCTCGCTGAGCGGGGAGCCCGATGCAGGACTCGATCCCGGGACTCCAGAATCATGACCTGAGCCGAAGGCAGTTGCTTAACCAACTGAGCCACCCAGGCGCCCCAAGAGCAAATAGTTTTAATGGTTTTTTTTTTTTAAAGAATTTATTTATTTATTTGACACAGAGAGAGAGAGAGACAGCAAGAGAGGGAACACGAGCAGGGGGAGTGGGAGAGGGAGAAGCAGGCTTCCCGCGGAGCAGGGAGCCCGATGCGGGACTCGATTCCAGGACCCTGGGATCATGACCTGAGCCGAAGGCAGATGCTTAATGACTGAGCCACCCAGGCGCCCCAGTTTTAATGTTATTTAAACCAATGATTCCTATCCTTGGTTATACATCAGAATCATGTGGGGGGCTTTTAAAAGTCCCTAGGTGTCCATCAGAGTCTCTGAGAGTATGGCTCACGTATCAGTAATTTTTTTTTTCCAATTCCTTAGGTGTTTACAATGTCAAGTTTGAGAACCAAGGCCTTTAATTATTCCAAACCATAGAAAAAGATGAAAATCTTTTCAATTCACTTCATGAAACCATCATAACCTTAATATCAAAATATGAGAAAAGCATTCAGTGGTTTAAAATTATATTTATTATATTTGGATAGTAAACATGTTTTCCACTGTGATGACAAATTTGTTCGTATTAGAACTTCTCATCTCCAGTTAAACCAGACTTTGTAGGTATTTCACCTCTACCACGGGCAAAGAATAATGAATTCCTTTAGTCAAACCTAATTTTAAGCCCACAATAGTAATGGTCACCTAGGCCATCCACCTTATATGGCACCCTTAACATCCAGTGAGTTCTAACCTTTTCAAAAAATTACACATGTTGTCAAAAGACTAAGATTTGTGATAATGAAGCTCATTCGATAGAATATGTCACAGTCTCTGAAAGTGATTCTAAAAGGAGTCTTAAATGTCTACCGAACTCTTGTACACATTAAGCCTCTCAGAACAGCCACTTCAAAGAAGGCAAGACTTATTTGAATATATCAGATCTGTCCTGTTGGTTCAGGATTAGTCATATTACTTTATACAGTATGAGTTCAAATACATTTTTGTCTTAGAATAATAAGGAAAGTAGAAAACAGATAAGAAGATGAGGAGCTAAGTGTCCTTGTACCTAAAGTCTCTAGGATACTTAGGTTTCTGGCTACTGAGATTTGACTGGGTTTCCTTCAAAAAAGCAAGAACTTTTGCTATAACCCATCCTTCACTCAGTTCCAGTAAACCAAACTCTCTGGCTTGTTCTGCAGCTGATATACAACAAACCATCTATGACATGGAAATGATGTTGACAAATATAGAAAACCCAGGGTAACTACAACTCTGAACAGCATTCAGATGACCTGAAGGGGAAAAAATAGCAGACCACAATTAATTCACTTGAATAGAGAAAAAACAAGATGTTTCCCTATATTCTCACCTATTTTCTACTGAAGTATTTTATGATAATCATCTAGATGTTATGCCATTTTTTTGCACTTTTTCCCAAGGCACATCAAACAATAACCTCTGGACCACAGCTCCACATGATTTTAATTTTTATTTCTTTTGCAAACCCTGTTTTAGAGATCTCTTCTTCTGATTGCAACATACCGTCTTAATCTCCAAAGAAAAAGAATTGACTACTGCGGCAGCGTGCAGCATATCAGCGATAGAGAAAAAAGAAAATATTTAATGACCTTCTCAAATGGAAAATCATGGGGATGGAGGGTGGGGGATGGTAGGGAAGAGAGAAAGAAAAGGAAAACAAGGTGGCATGGCTTCCAATGGACAGCATCAGTGTGACACCCACAGGGTTAAGAGTTAATTAGCTTCTCTCTGTCTGTGTGCACCTCTTTTTCAGCTTCAGGAGGTCTCCACTCAGAGCACCAATTTAACAAACCAGTTTGCCAATACGTGATCTAAACTTTCAAGCTTTCCATTCAATGAGGAAAAAAATGTCTTGTAATTTTAGCAAGGCTCATTGAGGCTCTGAATGAAGTATTTCACAATGGTCATTCTAATTAAGCAAAAGGGGCTGATTAAAATTAACCTTTTCAGAAAATAAAATCTAAAAATATAACTTAACTAATACTATGTAAATTGCTTCACTTGATGGTATTTGAAGCCATATAATGCTGAGATGCCCTTTTAGCAAAGGTCTGTCACGGTTAACAATGAGGAAAGCATTCTTTTCAAACCCAAATAGGACTGTAGCTGAAAATGTCTAGCTTAGTCTTAAGGTGCTAAATGCTACAATTTGTAAGGACAACCAAATATGAAAGGAACCCAAATCTCAACATAAATAATCAAAAGCAATCACTGGTATGAATCCCATTATTTATCACAGGGCACCGCAAAAAGTGTGTGAGAATAAAATCTTTTCTGATCCTCCAAAACGTTCTTTCATGATTTAGGCACTTACTAAATGACTAAAATTCTTTGAACGGGTTGTCTTAAATGTCACCTCCTCCAGGAAGTCTCCCATGAGGTGAGGTACCCCTCCAACATGCTACCTTGGAGACTTGTGCTTATCCTTAGCATTAATATGTCCCACCCTGACCTGTCTTGTCTTTTTACTAGTTGACCTTCCCCACTAAACTATGATGTCTCTGGGGCTGAAAACTGCATCTTCGTTATACTGTCTTGCCAACCCTTAGCAGAGCACCTCATTCATAACGGGTTTAATAAATACATGTGAAATGAAGAAAGTTCATATTCATCTTTGTATCTTCACAGTTTTCATATAGTGCCTTGAACACTGGAAGGACCAGATAAAAGTGTATTAAATGAATAAATTTGTGGACAGACTCACTTTTGTATATGATTGGTTATAAGGATTTGAGTCTTGAACCAAACCAACCATTTGGATGAAAACAGTAGAATGGCAAAGCATCTCAGGGACCCTCCACTGTAACTCTCCCTCTCAGGCTATGCCTTTGGTTGGCCTTGGGCCAGCCCCAGTCCTGACAAGGAAGAAATGGCCCAGCGAATTACCCACTGAAAGATGAATATCAATTTTGCCTTAATTCAAAGCCTGGGGGTTTCCTGGTTTCTCTTTTGGGTTGACTGAGAGGAATCAGTCAGAGCATAATATAAACTTTAGTGATTTACAGCTCCAAAGATCTCCAACACTAGTTTGCCAAACTCTTCCCTACAATTCAAGTTCAATCAGAATGTGAATAAAATGCATGGTGAAAAATTAAATGAGAAAAAATAAAACAAACATCAGATGATACTTTTACTAAACAAATCATAATAAAATAAGGGTAAGTGAAAGCATGGCCACTAGCTGCTTCTAAGTAGGAGGTAGAGAGGGCGAGGCTTACACTGAGGCGCCTCAGTCCTGTGTGCTGCTGAGGATGAACCAGAGGAAAGGGCCGCACACAGGGCATTCCACATAATCGGGAATCAAAACCACACTGTTGATGCACTGAGTTTTGCGGTGAGCATCATCTGCCATCACAGAAACCCTACCATTTCCTGAAGCAATTGAGAGATGGCTTAGGTCAGAGTTGACACCTGCTGTCAATCCCGTGTGAGGCCACAGAGAGAAATCCAGCGCTCCCCCTTTTCCTGGTTTGTTCGTAAGGTGTGCTTTCTTTCCCCCTCATCTACTTTCCTGGCCCATTATGCTTCTCTCAACTAATCTTCTTTTTTTTTCTCTCTCATGTTCTTTTGTCCTCCCATACCTAAGACCCAATAATGATACTCACTCATACTGTAAGTACTGCTAAGATGAAATCTCCAGATCACTGAAGCTTACTCCTTTAAAAGCTAAAATGCGTTTTTAAATTACTTTAACCATTTTAACTCAGGGTTTTGAAAATGCGCTATTTGTTCTCTCTGCTTCTTAACCGAGTATGCACCACAGCCCTTGACACTTTCTTGACCCTGCAGGCTTGTCGATCTAAGCATCCTCTCAGGTACTTCTGAGAAATACAGAACTCTCTTCCCTGTACACATTTCCTATCTCATACTTAGAGGTCTAGATCTCCTCTGTCAGTAGGAGCTTTACTTTTCATCATTGTCCTCATTTCTCACTTCTGCCTTTCCCCTCCCACTCCCTCATTTGCTGGGGTGGCGAGCAGGCAGGCCTCCTTGTAGCAAGAATGTATCAGATAGGATTTTACTGAGATAATGTTCACTGGTCTTTGAGTAAGGGCCTGGGGTCCATCCTGTGAGGAAAGTTCACTGGATTTGTGACAGCGATTTCAAGAACTTAGAGACCCTTTCTCCTTAATTGTGTCGGTTTGGGACCACAGAGGAGAGCCAAGTGAAGATAAGTACACGGGAGTCCGCCCCCTGAGTAGGGGGCTGTCACTGCCCTTTGTATTCCGGTACAAACATTGTTTCCTGAACAGTGTGTGTGTCTGGTTTCAGGCTGCACTGTACCCTTGCCTCCTACATTCCTCATTTAAACTTCAGATAAAAAGTGAAACAGAAAAAGGCAAAATGCTGACTTTTGCGAGTGAGGTCATCATGTGAAGGAGCTTACTCAGACATGCCCGCGTGACTGCCCTTTCCTCTCGGGGCCTGCAACTCCGGACCCTCACTGCCCTCACTGCCCCTAAGCTGAGTGGCTTGCCATCATCACGGGCCCACCAGGCCCTTCTCCCCTCTCAGACTCCATCAACGACAGCACCTTCTCAGCTTCTGACAGTGGAACCTTGCTGTTCTCAGTGGCTCCTCCCTCAGTTTCCCCTTTCAAACCAGGCAATTTCAAGATCCTGTGGCGCATGGTTTATCCCACATCTGAGATGCATTTTAGCTGCTTCTCGCTCACGCCTGTTAAAACTTGAATTCATATTTTCCAAACATCCCTCTCACCTCCCTCTCCCCAAATCCCTCCCAAATGAGAGTGCCCTACTCTTCCACTGCTGGACTCTCAGTCTCCACTTCTGGAACACTGTCGTTGGTTAACTCTCAAAATACCTCTTGCTTTCATGTGAATGCTATATTTTCACCTTTCGTTCTTTTTATGGTACTCCTTACCACCCACCTCCTCCTGTTCAGTCTTTACGTTAGCACTTTCCAGTTTCATATGTTCCATACCGCTCTGCCGACAGAGTTAAAGGAACATGTTGTAATTCTCTTTTCTCATCTGTCTACTCCCAAGTCCTTTCCCTGATCACATCTTAATCTCTTCAACTACCTCTCGAGAAATTTGCATTTCTAAATGCCTCAGAAGTCATTTTTCCCATCTCACTTACTCAACTATTTTCCCTTTTATGTATCTCCCCAAACCTCTAAAAACATAGTCGCTGGATTTTCTCTTGTGGTTGTTCCCCACATCCTCCTGCCCTCTCTTCCTTCCTCCAATTGTCACTGTCAACGGTAGCAGGATTGAACTTCTGAACATTTAATATGGCCCCATGAACTGAGTTAAACAAATCTCATTCCCCAAACTGTGACTCCTTAGTGTCCTCTCACCAGTCCATTCTCCCACCACTCCCACAGCTTTCCAATTTGGCCAGTAGAATCCCCATTTCATGGTCAATAAACTCTCTTCTGCCTTCAACTCATCCAGAAGACTTCCCTCTTGAAATCTGGGCCCCCCCGCCCAAGAAGGCTGATGGACTCCTCACATGCTCCTCAGAGCCACTAAAAGACCAACATTTTGCCAGCCTTGGCTAAAAGCCCCTCCTCCTTTCCAGCCCATGACCTCTGACTAGCCTTCCTTCCCCTGCTCCTCACCTCACAGTCCTGTGGCCAACTCACTTAACACACTTGCTTTCCACATCCTCAACCCCCTCATCGCCAATATTCTCTTTCACTCTGTTCAGCCACCCACCTTCGAGACTCCAATGTGGACACACTCATCTCCTAGGACTCTTCCCCGAATAACTTCCCACCCTTCCTGCTTCCCAAGGCCCTTGCCCCAACCTGTCTGCTCCCTTGCTCAGAAAGCATGCCAGTCCTGCCGTCCTCCCATTTCTCCTAGTTGACTGGCCCATCCTGACTTCTCTTCCTTCCCCGCCCAGCTTGGATTCTGGGCTTGACCTCAGGAATTGTTCTTTTGCTAGCACCGTCAGCTCCCTACCAGAAAAACTTTGGCTGGACTTCCTGGCACCAACCTAACTTCCTGGGCAGCCTCCTACTTCCTCTGCTCTGGTTCTCCGGCTACCAGGCTCTGGATCCTTTCTTAGGTCTCCTGCAGTCTCCACTGAATGTCCTAAGTGCCAGCTCCATTCATCCACTCCTGGTTTGGCCCACTCCATTCCCTTCTGAGCTTCCACTCCAAATGAACGAAATTAAAACCTCGCATTTCTGTTATAATTTATTACCTTAAAAAATGCTTTTGGATATTCGTTATTTTATCCGTAAGACAGCCTTTTGTGGGGTGGAAGCTCAAGAATATTACAGCCAAAAAATAAAAAATGGAATTTCATGGAGGTTACGTGGCTTACTTAAGCTCTCACAGTCTCCAAAGAGTAGAAATGATTGGCCATCATAATAATCAGAATATATTTTCTTTCAACCACCGGAGACACCTATGCTCTGCCCAATTATTCAATATGCTAGCCGTGGGGACTGACACAGGGATCAACAAGAGACATAAAGGGATGAAGGCAGAGGTCACCTCAGGATCAGTTGTCCCAGAAGCAAATATTCAGGTTGTCACTGCTGGCTCAGAGAGAGAAATGAATCCCATTGTAGAGATGCAGAGAAACCCCATGCCAGCCACGCTGCTCTGTGCCCTCTGTGTGGGCCCCCACAACCGAAACCCAACAAACGGAGAGGAGTCACAGCGCTGAGCTCAGCGATGGTGAATCAGGGTAGGGAAGAGAGCAATTTGGAACTTCCTGAGTGGGGCACTCCCTTCATACATAATGAGCGTGCTTTCGAAGAGAAGACTGGTATGTGACATGCTCACTCCTGAACAAAATAAAAACAAAACAGATTGCTCCCCTCCCCATTCTGTGCCATCTAGACATTTACGATGTGATAAAGACCATAAATATAATCAGGTGCAAATCCCACTGGATATATAGATAACCATAATATCAAAGACCCAGATTAAATTTTTTAAAGATTGTTTTGGTGAAATATGTGTTACAAAGCCAAAAGATATCCTTCTATAAATATTTCGGCCTCCTAGAAAAAAACTGTTACATACATCTGTATTTGTCTATATCCCTAGTAAAACCAATGTTGTTATTATCTGCCCTAGGACTGCCTCCCCCAACAAAAATGCCACTATTTAGCAAAATAATTATTTACCTTATAGAAGATCAAAAAAAGATCATCCAGTTTCCCATGCAAATCACCTGGAGTGCAAATGAAAAATCACTATTCAGTAGGAAACAAGAAAATGCCGATTTCGTTACAGAATTTTGAAACTGAAATGCTGCCAATATACTCTAAGTATTCTCAGGGCATTGGGGTTTTACCCTATGATGGGTATTAATGCAACAATTTGTTTTCATAGCTCTCTTTTTGTCCCCTTTCCTATGGGAGACAGCGTCTGATGTTATAATTACCTGTCTGCTCCTGCCATTTACGCAGTGCTTAGCTTCCTCTATGCCAAGCACTGCATTAAGGGTTTACATGAATTATCCTGTTCAATCCTTACAACAGCTCTGTCAGATGGGTATTATTTTCATCATTCTGAGGTTACAAAGGAGGTTCAGAGTAGTTAACTGATGCAAAATCACCCAGCTACCAAGTATCAGAGCTGGAATTCAAACCCAACTTTATCTCACTCCAAACTCAAGCTCTTAGCGATTACTTGGTATTGTTTACGCTGTAATCTGCAGGAGAGCTGCAATAGTATCTGTCAGTTGGCATTAAATCCCCAGTGCCTCTCATAGTACCCGGTACATAATAAGCAATCAATAAATACACTTAACTGCTAAACGCACAGCTTTTTAAAAGCTATGTATTTAAAGCCATGTATTAGAGAATATGCTCCAGCAATAGCATCTAAAATTTAAAAATTGTGAGTTGACATTCTTTTGATGAGACAGTTATAGGAAATAAAAATGAAAGCATGGCTTTATAAAACTCAGCTAACTAAGGGAAACCATATAAACACAGGAAGCCATTAATTAAAAATTAAGAGTGACTATATTAGTCAAAAGCCCTATTTGGATAAATATTTCTAGGTAAAATATCTTTCATAGGCTCTGATCATTAATTTTTATTCTTTGCATCCAACTTGATTACCAAATAGAATTTAATATAGAAATACCTTTCCTCGGTTTGCTTGAAATCCCACAACCAAAATTAACCAAATATATGCAACAGTAGACTCCGATTATAATGAGAATAATAAAATAAAAGTCCTACATCACCAGCACTTATTTATAAAACAACTATAATATTAAGAGCATATTAATGCTGTTGTATACTTAAATCTCATTGCTTTCCTATGATCTTACTCCAAATCTAAGGAAATAAAAATGGAAGGACTTCTTTTTTTTTTTTTTTTTAAAGATTTTATTTATTTATTTGAGAGAGAGAGTCAGAGAGAGAGAGAGAGCACAAGAGGGAGGGGCTGGAGAGGGAGAAGCAGACTCCCTGCTGAGCAGGGAGCCTGATGCGGGACTCGATCCAGGGACTCCAGGATCATGACCTGAGCCGAAGGCAGTCGCTTAACCAACCGAGCCACCCAGGCGCCCGGAAGGACTTCTTATCAATTAAATATATATTTTAAATTATTTTATTTTCCTCAGGGTGACTTGTCTTTCAAAGATTTGGGAGACAAAATTGTTACAGCCGGCATGCTAAAAAATGAATTGGTTTCAGCATATTAGGAATTGAGCTATATAAGTATTTTTAACTTCTAGTTGGACAGCAGTAGATAAAACTTGATGTATCATGGAAAGACAGCCACAGAGAGATATTTCCACTGCAAACAAAAACATGAGTGCAGAATTGGTTATCTTTTATAACATAACTAGAGACCAAAACACCTTCCATATTGCATGAGTGTTGAGAACTATGCAGCATGTTGAGATGTTCATGTAAAAAAAAATGCATCTGGAAATTAAAATAATTTCATCACACTTTCTCTCCCTCTCCTAGTACTGTCTTAAACAGATGTTTTTGAAAATACAGCCCCAATTTTGAATTTTAAATGATGACCAAATTTATCTAAGTTTAATGGGGCTACAAAGACCAAAAATAATAATTCCTAAGCTAAGGGAAAGTACAGGCCTTGGCTTTTCCCTCTAGCCATGGTGCTACATGGAAAAATGTCTGCAAATAAATGCCCAAGAGGTGGAGATCTTTAAGTGAATGAACTGTCCAATCAATCCATTCCCTAGTCTTGGTCTCATGAGGGAAAATGACACATCAGTCAGAGAGATGCGTGATGGAAGTTGGGATAGCAGATATGGGGCCGGCCCTAACCTGGGATGCAAAGGACCTGATTTTTGATTCTGACCCTACCACTAACTAGCTGAGTGAGCCTGGGGGCAGGGGGGTGGGGGAGAGTCACTACATAGAAATGCAGGGAAGGATAGGTGCCTGGCTGGCTCAGTCAGTGGAGCATGTGACTCTTGATCCTGGCGTTGTACATTTGAGTCCCACGTTGGGTGTAGAGGTTATTTAAAAAATAAAATCTTGGGGCGCCTGGGTGGCTCAGTTGGCTAAGCGACTGCCTTCGGCTCAGGTCATGATCCTGGAGTCCCAGGATCGAGTCCCGCATCGGGCTCCCTGCTCAGCAGGGAGTCTGCTTCTCCCTCTGACCCTCCCCCCTCTCATGCTCTCTCTCTCTCTATCTCATTCTCTCTCTCAAATAAATAAATAAAATCTTTTAAAAAATAAATAAATAAAAAATAAAATATTTAGAAAAAAGAAAGAAAGGAAGGAAGAAGGAAAGAAAGGAAGGAAGGGAGGAAGGAATGTAGGGAAGGCAATACACTTTCCTTTTCCTCTCTGGGCCTCAATTTCATCTGCAAGTGAGAGACTAGTCCCAGTAAGAACCATTCGGTTCTTACACTGTGTGATGCCAGGACTCCCTTGCCCTCTATATTCACGTCCTCTTCTAGATCCTTTTACCCAAAGAGAAATCTACAATGGCAACTGCAGGTATACTGGAAACATGTGGGAGCAGATCTCACTCTCTGGCTTTTTATATACACTCTGATAGCATACCTAGCCCTGGCTCCATGGATTCCATGGGTGGGCATGGCTCCCTGAGCTTCATGACCCCCAAGTCTTAATCTCTGTGCAAAGTAAGAGCTGGTGAGGCCTTGAATAAAAGGCCCCCACTGCTGAGCTGCATCATCTGTCAGGCAGAGGTGCGTCGGCCCGATTCGGCTGGAATCAGTGAAGACGCTTCAGCAGCGCGAGTCCAGGCCTGTGGCATATACTGCTCCATTAAGTCCCCACCACCACTATCAGGCACTAGCAATGCAAACGGTTTGACTAGATTATCAAATCCACTTCTACCTGCCAGCGGAAAAGAAACACAGGCTAAAAATTGATTTGGAAAATAACAATCACTGTTTTGTAACCTAAAGGCCTAATTAGAAGTTAAGGGAGTTGCTGTTCCTTCCACGCACCCCATTCTCAGACAGTTGCAAGCCTGCTGAGCACCAACTGTGTTGAATTTCAATGTGTACTGTTTCTTGAAGCAATATCCTGCCAGGCTGGCCTATACGATAACAAAATCTCAAGTCTTGTTACTTAGAAGGACAAGGAACAGATTTCTGGGACATTCCCACTCTTCTAAAAGCTGCAGCGACCAGTTGGAAAAATCTAAAAGAGCAGCCAAGGACAGAGAAGAGTTTAATGTCCACCCGGCCTTGGGCTTTTGGTCTCCCAGCATAAAGGGCACGCGGAGGCGCACCTAGCAAAAGTAACATGGAACGAAGATAATGAGAGCTAGACGGAGGGCAAAGAAGGCTCATTCCACCCATGGGTGGTTTTCCGTATTAAAATGCCGCCTGCCTTTATAAAAAGCTATGAGTTCTTTAATTTCTCACATAATTAATTCCTGCCAGCTGGTATGCAAAACAAAGACAAGATGGGGAACAGTATTATCAGGATAGATAACTCTATATTAACACTTTTCCCTTAATACAGTCCAATTTGCACAGTTTTCACATTAAGCAAACGATGTAGAACCAAGACGCTCCTAAATATTAATTTGGCAGCTCCGCTCTGAAACTTACCACAGATTGTTAACTCTTTGGAGGGAGAAGTTTTTACGTGAGTGAAGTTCGGCATTTGCTTCAGGACTCTCTTTGTTTCAAAGAGCACCTCTAAGACATAATGAGCATGAAGTATCTGTGAGGGCGGAGCAGAGGAAATATATATAATGAACTGGCAAGAAAGGCATGACGACATAGAAAGCTATAACAGGGGAGCATATGAGCCCATTTCAGGAAGCTGTATTGCAGGATAATCTCTACATGAGTCTCAAATAGATTATTCTGGCACTGTGTCTGGCATACAGTAAGCCCTCACTAGAGATTCGTAAATGGAACGAATGAATGGTTCCTAGGACATTTATACTTTCCTGTTCTTAACTGACATCACCCATTCACAGAACGTTTCTGATTATTCTCGGTCCGTAGAGCCCAAGAGAAGTGTCAAGGGGAAAAAAGAGACTCCCTTGCCCCAGGGAAACAGGCAGACAGAAATAAATAAATAAAAGAGAAGGAAGGACGGGAGAAAGAGAGAGAAGGAGAGAGCGACTGTGGAAGTGGGGCTGCCTTGCATTTGTTTGGGACATCCTGCCACCTGGGATGGCAACCAGGTGGTGGCGCTGGGTTCACAGATCTCACAAAAGGCAGCCGGAGCAGCCCCAAGGAACCCCTGAGCCAAGAATCCCAGGTGGCTCAATGCTGGGTGCACAGACATGAGAGTGTACAGAACAGCAAGTGCATTTATATACTAATCTAAATATAAAACATATTCCAAACCCAAATAAACCATTTGCGTTGCCTCCTATTATGACTATTTATCCAGTTGTCCTCCTCCAGTTACAGTGTTGATGACATCATTGTTTTGGACAGATTTACTCCGCTTTCTCTGCTGGGCTTTTGTTTGTTTGTTTTAAATCCAGTGTGTTATTCTCCCTTTTTTAAAAATTATAAAATATTCCAAATACATAATCCCCGAAGTAATATAGCCGATGCAAATTTAACAGATGCTAACACCACTTCATGGGGCAGGACTGTTTGCACCACTTGAAATGGGGCTGGCCGAAATCAAGATGTGCTGTGAGTACAAAATACACACTGGTTTTCAAAGACTCAGTGTATGAAAAAGTAAAAAAGTAAAATGTCTCATTAAAAACTTTTAACTTGAGAACATATTAAAATGATAATGATTTCATCTGTTGGATTAAATAAAGTATTAAAATTATTTTCACCTTTTTTACATTTTTAAAAGTTTATTTATTTTAGTAATCTTTACACCCAATGTGTTTTTAATTTTTTAATGTGACTACTAGAACATTTTTAATTATGTATGTGGCTCAGATTATATTTCTAGTGGACACCACTGGTTTAAATTATTAAAGGCTGAGAGGGGTCATTTCTACATATTGTTCAGATACTGCTTTGGTTATGGGTTTTGGAACAGATGGAATCCTTTGCTCCTTTGGAACAATCTTGTCTCATGGTATCTTAAAATGTTTATTTGCACATAGCTATTAAAATGACAAAACTATTTCCTATCCCATACCCCAAAAACATGATTTAAGTTTAGAGAATTTTCATGATTAAATATACTTTTTTTTTTTTTTAAGAGAGAGAGAGAGTAGGGGGAGGGGCAGAGGGAAAGGGAGAGAGAGAATCTTTTTTTTTTTTAATTAACATATAATGTATTATTTGTTTCAGGGATACAGGTCTGTGATTCATCAGTCTTACACAATTCACAGCGCTCACCATAGCACATACCCTCCCCAGTGTCCACCACCCAGCCACCCCATCCCTCCCACCTGCCTCCACTCCAGCAACCCTTAGTTTGTTTCCTGAGATTAAGGGTCTCTTAATCTTTGTCTCCCTCTCAGGTGGGAGAGAGAGAATCTTAAGCAGGCTCCATGCCTAGCGGGGAGCCCAACTCAGGGCTCAATCCCATGACCCTGAGATCATGACCTGAGCCAAAATCAACAGTCAGACACTTAACTGACTGAGCCACCCAGGTGCCCCTGATTAAGTATACTTTTTTAAAAATTAATTAATTTTTTTGGGCGCCTGAGTGGCTCAGTCGTTAAGCGTCTGCCTTCGGCTCAGGTCATGATCCCAGGGTCCTGGGATCGAGTCCCATACAGGCTCCCTCCTCGGGGGGAAGCCTGCTTCTCCCTCTCCCACTCCTGCTGCTTGTGTTCCTGCTCTCGCTATCTCTGTCTCTGTCAAATAAATAAATAAAATCTTTAAAAAAAAAAAATTAATTAATTAATTTTTTTATGTAGTGTTCCATGATTCATTGTTTGCGTATACTTTTTAAGAACAGGAATCCGGATTTGAAGCAATGTGAGAATTAGGAGGAAAGAGAAAGGTCCCTGGATATAGATGGGTGGAGAGACCCATATTTCCTTGCTCTCCAAGACCTAATGAACTGCTAAAGACTTTTCCTACAAAAGCATTTTAAGTCCATTCAATCCACAACTTGAGTCAAATCTTGAATGTGAATTTTCCTTTAGCCCCATTTTGAAGGAACAGGTAAAACACCTTAATACAATACTTATTTTCACTTTGCATATTTAGTCTATTGATTCCCAAGACAGGCTTCAGTGTTATCTTAATTTGCCACTGCAGATTTTCTGGTCCATTTGTAGCACTAATCAGAGTAACTGCTGTCTGAAAAGGCAGTTTTGTTTTGTTTTGTTTTGTTTAGTAAGCTAAAAAAAACATTCATTGAGAATATGTTACAACAGAAAATTCCTATTGTTAAAATATTTTTTCTTGGTCCTTTTTCTTTTCCTTTTTTTTTTTTTTCACTTTTTTTAATTATTATTTTTTTAAAGTAATCTCTACATCCAACGTGGGGCTCGAACTCACAACCCTGAGATCAAGAGTCGCATGCTCCACCGACTGAGCCAGCCAGATGCCCTGGTTCCTTTTTCAATAGGCTAAAATCACATAGCTAACATCAGTATTTGCTTACAATGCTGTCTCTAAATAGCATTATAATTGTGTTTAGAGTCGCAATATCAAATATTCAAAAAAGTTAACTTAGATGTTGGTTTCTACATTTATAGAGATGGTCAGAGTAAATAGCAACTTAACTAAAATATTCATATTATTTTAAAGGCAACGAGGGAGGAAAATAGTACTTTTAAAGGATATTTCTTTGTATGAAATAACGAGTTTTCAAATGAAGAAAAATCTCATTTTTCAGTTGAAATAAAAAGTTAAATAGTAAAAAAGACTACAAGTGAAAAGCAATTTTCTTTCTTCCCCAGACCTCAGTCCCTGTCCCCAGAAACAGTCACTGTTAAGAGTGTCTTCATTATCTTTCCAAAACATAGTCTATTTATATGCATTTGCAAGCATATAAAAATTAATATAACACATATGAATATGTAATATTAATATATATATTCTATTCTATAAATATATAATCCCTTAAACAAAATGTGGGGTATATTCATATAAAGGAATGCTATGCAACTAAAAGTAGGAATGAAATACTGACACATACTAAAACATGGATGAATCTTGAATACATTTTGCCAAGCAGAAGCCAGACATAAAAGGTCACATATTATATGATTCCATTTATATGAAATGTCCAGATTAGGCAAATTCGTAGAGACAGAAGGCGAATTAGTGTTTGCCAGGGGCTAGGGAGAAGGGGCAATGGGGAGTGACTGCTTGATGGGTACAGGGTTTTGCTTTGGGGTGATGAAATGTTCTGGAATTAGTGGTGATGGTTGCACAGCACTTTGAATATACTAAAAACTGTTAAATTGTACACTTTTAAATGGTTAATATGATCTATTTTTTTTTAAGATTTATTTATTTATTTGAGAGAGCGAGAATGAGAGAGAGAGAGAGTACATGAGAGGGGGGAGGGTTAGAGGGAGAAAATATATATAATACTTATTTATTTTTTTTTTTACAAATGGGAGCACACTGTATTCCATGTTGAACCTTTCAGTGTTCTCTTAACAACATAATTTTCTCATTTTTATAAAGTCAGAATTATTGATCTTTTCTGTTATAGCTCCTTGGATTTTTGTCATATCTTTTCTCTCTCTGAACACATTAAGCACATTTATCTTAAACTCTGAGTTTGATAATGCCATTATCAAAATATTGGTCTGTTTCTGTTGTTTGTTATTTGCCTCAGTTTTCTGTCATGAATCTTGTATCCTCCTATGCCTGGCTAGTATTTGTATTAAGTTCTGGACATTGTACATAACAATTTGAAGAAATAATTTGAGGTCTATTTCCTTCCAGAGAGGATTTACTTTTTCATTTGGCAGGTGGCTAGGAACACCAGCTATCTAGGATAATCTCAATTTAATTTCAGGAATTAGATGATTCCAAGCTTTGCTTCAATCCCTACAGAGACAATCTACTTATAGTTCACTCTTACTCCTAGGGTATGCCCTTAGGGTCCAAACCTGCGCCTGCGAATGAGGGTTTTGGGGTAATGTTAGAGAAAACAATGGAATAGGTAGCTCACAGGTCCTATCACTACACAGAAACACTGAAAACTTAAACAAAAAAAACTGTCAAAATCAACTTTCACAGAACCCTGGAAAATAAAGTTCACAGTAACCAAGCAAAGGCTGAATCAAGAAAAAGGTAACTTAAAAAAGGCTCAGTGCAAGCAGAGAGTAAAGGCTAAAATAGGTTTGTAAACAGCCTAGCTAAGCAGTGAAGAAGTTTACCAACACAGAGCCCATCTGCAAAGACTAGGCTTGTCTTTGCTTTGCTTAGCTTCTGTCTCTCTCCCACTCTCTCTCTCATTCTCTCTCTCTCTCTCTCTCTGGCTCCTGGTGTTCAAGGAAATCTCTATCAAATACTAGCTGAACACAAGCTAAAAGAACAGAGACTTCAGAGACCTCACACACAACTAGACCTAGCATACATCTAGAGAACACTCTACCCAACATCAGGCTACACATTTTTTTAACAAGAACACATGGAACATTCTCCAGGATAGACCAGATGTTAGGCCCCAAAACAAGCCTCAATAAATTTGAAAAATCGGAATCATGCAAAGTACCTTCTCTGATCACAAGGGAATGAAGCTTGAAATCAATAACAGAAGGAAAACTGAAAAATTCACGAGTATGTAGAAATTAAACAACATACTCAAACAATCAATAGGTCAAAGAAGAAATCACAAAGGAAATTAGAAACTACTTTGAGGTGAACAAAAATGAAAACGTTACATACCAAAATATATGGGATGCAGCAAAAGCAATGCTCAGAGAGAAATTTATAATTGCAAATGCCTACATTAAAAAGAAGAAAGATCTCAAATGAAAAGCCTAATTTGACACTAAGGAACTGGAAAAAGAACAAACTAAGCCAAAAGCTAGCAGAGGGAAAAAAAGGATTAGAGTTCAGATAAATGAAACAGACAACAAAGAAACAATAGAAAGATTCAACAAAACTCAAAGTTGGTTTTTTGAAAATATTAACAAAATTGACAAACCTTTAACTAGACTGACACAGAAAAACAAAGAGAGAAAAACTAAGAAAAACTAAGGTTTTCTGAGTGTCTTTGTCATCTAAATGTGTTAGCTGTATGATGAAAGGCATTTATGAAAAGCATTTATGAAAGGCATTTATGAAAAACCCACAACTAACATCAAACTCAGTGGTGAAAGACTGAAAGCTTTCCCACTAAGATCAAGAACAAGACAAGCATGCCTGCCCTCACGACTGCTATTCAACACCGTACTGGAAGTTCTAGCCAGAGCATTAGGCAAGAAAAAGAAATAAAAGGCATCTAAATCAAAAAAGAAAAAGTAAAACTATCTCTATTCCCAGATGACATGATCCTGTATATAGATTGTCTCAAAATACACACACACACACTACTAGAGCTAATAAATGAACTTAGCAAAGCAAAGTGGCAGAGTAAAAACTCAACCCACAAAAATCAAGTGTCCTTTTATACACCAACAATAAACAATCCAAAAGTGAATTAAGAAAGCAATCCTTTTTATAATAGCAATCAAGAGAATAAAATACCAAAGAATAAATTTAAGGTAGAAAAAGACTTGTGCACTGAAAATTAGAAAGCATTTCTGAAAGAAATCAAAGAAGACCAAAATAAATGGAAAGACATCATGTGTTTATGAATTGGAAGACTTGATATTGTCAAGATGGTAATACTGTCCTAAGTGATCTATAGATTCAATGCAATCCCTACCAAAATCACAATGGGCTTTTTTTTTAAAGAAATGGAAATGTCCAATCCTCAAATTCATTGCAAGGGAAACCAAATGCCAAAATAATATTCAAAAAGAAGAACTAAATTGAAGGATTCATACTTCCTGATTTCAAAACTTAACTACAAGGCTATAGTAATTAAGACAATGTGGTATTGGCATAAGGATAGACACACAAATGAATAGAATTGGGAGTCCAGACATAAATCAATACATCTGTGGCCTATTAGTTTTCAACAAGGATATCAAGACCATTCAATGGGGAAAGAATGAACTCTTCAACAGAAGATGCTAGGACAACTGCATATCCATGTGCAAAAAATAAAGTTGGACCCCTACCTCATACCATATACCCCCAGAAAGTAACTGAAAATGGTTCATGGAACTAAATGTAAGAGCTAAAACTATAAAATTCTTAAAAGGAAATATAAAGGGTAAATCTTCATGACCTTGGATTTGGCAATGGATTCTTAGATATAACACAAAAGCACAAGCAACCAAAGGAAAAAAAATAGATACACTGGACTTCACCAAAATTAGAAACTTTTGTGAATCAAAGGACATTATCAAGAAAGTGAAAAGACAACTTAAAGAATGAAAAAAAAAATTTCAAATCATATATCTGAGGGGTGCCTAGGTGACTCAGTTGATTAAGCATCCAACTCTTGGTTTGGGCTCAGGTCATGATCTCAGGGTCGTGGGATTAAGCCCCACATTGGGCTCCTTGCTCAGCAGGGGGTCTGCTGGAGATTCTGTCTCTCTCTCCCTCTCCTTCTGTCCCTCCCCCCCACATGCTCTCTCTCTCTAAAATAAATAAATCTTTTTTAAAAAAATCATATATCTGGTAAGAGATTTGTATCCAGAATATATAAAGAAATCTTACAACTCAATAATATAAAGACAAATAACCTGATTTCAAAATGGGCAAAGCATCTGGATAGATATTTCTCCAAAGAAGTGTACAAATGCCTAGTAAACATGGAAAGATGTTCAACATCTTCAGTCATTAGGGAAATGCAAATCAAAACCAGTATGAGGTATCAGTTCACAGACAACTAGGATGGCTATAATGAAAACACAATTAAAAAGAATAAACAAAAGCAAAAACAAGTGTTGGCAAAAAATGTGAAGAAACTGGAACCCTCATGCATCGTTGGTGGGAAGGTAGAGTGGCGCAGCCACTGTGGAAAACAATTTAGCAGGTCCTCAAAAAGTTAAACAGAGTTACCATATGACCCAGCAGTTCCACTCCTAGTTATATATACTCAAGAGAAAACTGAGGACACATTCACACAAAAACCTGTAAGTGAATGTTGATAGAAGCATTGTTCATGATAGCCAAAAAGTAGAAAAAAATCCAAATGTTCATCCACTGACGAATGAATAAACAAAATGTGGTATATCCTTATAACAGAATATTAGTGCAATAAAGGAGCAATGAAACATGCCATGGCATGAATGTACCCTAAAAACATTGGCTAAGTGAAAAAGCCAGACACAAGAGGCTACATATTATATAATTCCATTTGTTTGAAATGTCCAAAACACACAAATCCATAGAGACAGAAAGTAGAATAATAGTTGCCAGGGCTGAGGGAGGAGGGAATGGTAATGAGTGTGGAGTTTCTTTTTGGGGTGATGAAAATGTTTTGGAGTTAGATATTGGTGATGGTTGCACTATTTTGTGAATGCACTAAAAACCACTGAATTGTACACGTTCTTATTTATTTACTTTTTAAGATTTTATTTATTTATTTGAGAGAGAGAGAGAGTGAGAGAGAGCATGAGAGGCGAGAGGGTCAGAGGGAGAAGCAGACTCCCTACTGAGCAGGGAGTCCGATGTGGGACTCGATCCCAGGACTCTGGGATCATGACCTGAGCCGAAGGCAGTCGCTTAACCGACTGAGCCACCCAGGAGCCCTATTTATTTATTTTTCACTGGAGAATTGTTGACAAACAATGTTCCATTAGTGTGAGGGGTACAACACAGTGATTCGACAACTCTATACGTTATGCTGGGCTCACCGCAAGTGTAGCTCCCATCTGTCACCATACAACACTATTACAGTACCATCGGCTATATTCCCTATGCTGCAACTTTTAACCTGATGACTTACTCATTCTAACTGGAATGCTACAACATGAATGAACCCCAAAAACATGCTAAGTGAAAGGAGGCATTGTGTATGATTCCATTTACCCGACATATCCGGAATCAGTAAATTCACAGAGACAGAATACAACACTAGTGGTTGCCAGGGGCTAGAAGGAGAGGGAAAGAGGGAGAAACTGCCCAATAGATAAGGGGGTTTGCATCCCCCCACCCTTAAATCACTCACTTGAAAATGATGAATTTTATGATATGCAAATTGTATCTCAGAAAAAGGAAATGCTGTATGCCTATAGATAGGAAGTTTCTGTGCATCTGAGGAGACTTCTATTTAATAGGTTAAGCAAAGCAGAGGGTAGCTCTCACTGATTATGAAGCTTTTCCCCCAAGGGAGGACATTTCCGCTATAGTATTTTCATTCATTCATTCAACAGATAGTCAGTCACTGGGCACATGCTGTGTACAAGAATCATGGCAGTATCTGCTTCCACTTGCCTGTTGTTGCTTGAAGGCCTCAACAAGTAAATCAATGTCAGTAAAAGTGAGAGGAAATTGCAGCCGAGGACCATTATAGGAGTCTGGGACGTCTATGAATGAGACATACTCCTGTCTATCCTTGCAGTCCTGGAGGGTGCTACCAAAAAGTCGAGCAACTAATTCTGGAAAAGGAAAGACAGAAAGGGTGGGGGAATCAACATTCCCATACTTAAATTCAATAAATACCTTCTTGAATATCGACCCCACATGAGGCACTGTGCTACATGTTATGAATACCAAGCTATCCCACATATAATCATGAGGAAGGATTTGTTCTCAGATCATTAGGTACATTTACATGAATCACCCTCATCCCTTCCCGAGTGGACATTGTACCAAAGCAGTGAGTTCATTGGCGGGGAGGAGAAGGAGAAACACAGGGAAAACTGGGCGATCAAGGCACTTTGATGCTCTGAAACTCGACCTCTACATTTTTTGCCTACTCTTACATCTCAGATTTTTACAAATCGGGCTGAACACATAACAATGTATCGCATTTGATTCAAACATCTGTGCTATTCAGAAAATTAAACTGCAACATTCAATTTTTCCCCTGTTAAACACTTTTCACATAAAAACAGATTTTCTGACATGATTTTCTTTTTCTTCTTGATAACAAAGCAGATAAAGTTAGATGATGAAACACAGGCAGAAATACCCATAGGGTCTCTCTCTCAGAGAAACATTTCTGTGTAACAGATCGCCTGCACTGCCCATTTCAGTAGGTGCTGAGATCCAGGGGCCCTTTCTTGCTAGGCTGCCTATAAAAAAAGTCAGCCCAAGAACAGAAATCTGGCCAATTCGGTTGTAGAAAGAGGAAAGTGGGTATGGTAGACCGATTGCAAAAGTGACCCCGATTGTCTATCCCAACATTTAGCCTGGCTCTTTTTAATGCGATTTGCAGCTACTCTCATCAAGAGTTTATTTCCCCAGGCTTTGAATCTGGGTTGTGGGGTTCATGACCTGTGTTGGCCTAAAGAATGTGGTGGAAGTGTTACGTACCATTTCCAAGTCAAGACCTCAGAAGGCCTTGTATGTTTCCATGCGCTCTCTTTTGAACCCAAGGTACTAGCACAAAGCGCAGGCTAACCTAATGAAAACTCCAAGACTATGGGGAACAAGACTGAGTCACCCCAGCCAAGGCCATCCCAGATCAGCCATTAGCCAGCAGACCTCCAAATACATGAGTGAACTCTCGCCAAGAGCTGAGGAAAACTGCCAAATCAAGCCTGTCAAGATCAGCAGAAGTACTCAGATAACCTGTAGACTTGTGGGCAAAAGAAATGTTTATTACATGCCACTGAGCTATTGTGGTTGTTTAATACACAGAATTATTTCATTAACAGATAACGGATACAGAGGATGGTGATGTATTCTTCAACTCATTAACAATTGCTACCAAGCCAATGGGAATCAGAAGTTTTCTGCAAGTAGTTTCTATCTTTTTGAATATTTAGAGTAGACATGTTTGGAAAGTGTGACGTTAGCAGATGTAGATAGAATGCATGTTTTTTCATGATCCAGTTATGCTGAGAGATTAGAGTTAAGAACTAAACTTGAAAAGAAAAAACTTGCTAAAATAAGTCATGATATTTGGTAATTTAAAAATGCTTTCTAAATTATTGTGTACCCACCCCAACACTTCTTTGGTGGTGGTTGATGATGTTTTATAAGAAGTTAGATGTAGGAATAATAAGGTGTGTCTTCAGTGTGGTCCAGCGCAGTGTATTTTTCTCATTTGGATTTGGTTTGAGATTTGAGAATCACTTAATTATTCCATTTTATGTTTGAAAACTAGAAATGCAGAACAGCTTGGTAAATTTTATCTCAGATTCCATCGTGCAAGCAGTAAAGCCTCAATACTCTACTTAACTGTCTTAATGATCATACCATTCCGTTCTTAGAGATACATCCTCCTGACTCTACACACTGAAATATTGGGCTCCTCTTGGGAAAACAACAATAACAACAAAGAAAGACAAAAACAACCCCGCTGGTCTCACTATATCATCTTATAACTGACTTATTGAGTAATCCCACCTGTGTGTTTTTCTTCTTTAAAACAAACAAACAAAAAGCTTGGTCTGGCCCTTCTTTCCATATGTTTGTTCACCTTCATTTCTTATAAGTTCTGTGATAAATATACGAAAAAGCACCATTTCCCTAAGCCATTTCTTAGTCAAAACTACTCAATATGAAATATCAGTAAACATCAAATCATAATCCTTTTGCTGACTTTTAGCCACATTCAAAAAAAAATAACATAGATTCTCTTCCTAATATGGGTAGCTAATGTGGGTCATATATGAAAACAATCAGAAGCTGTACCAATTCGAATGCAAGTAGTATGGGCTGTAACTATTATAACTAATAAGAATAATTTAATGAATGCCAACAATATGTAAAGATTTGTGCACCATGTAATTTGAATGAACCTTTACCTGTTTGATTTACAATTCTGTCAACATGAATCTAAACTAATTAAATATAATGAAATCTTGAATTATAACCAAATGATACCTTTACAAGTTGTTCTAAAGAAAATATCTCAAAACTACCCCCCACATATAATCTTTTCTTTTACCCAGTACAAATTCAAAAACTGGACAGGGAACATGTTAAAGCCCATAATTAAAAAAAAACAACAATACACACACACACGCACTTTCTGCCCCTACTGCCCATGTGTCACTTTGAAAACAAGCTACAGATATGGCTGGGAAAAGAAAAGCACCAATTGAACTGCATTTTATAGCTATTTCATTTCTCAGTTATGGATCCGGATTAAAACTATGAGTGTCCATATAATAAACTCAAGAAATGGCAAAACTGCATTTCATAAGATTCAACACCTGTTCCTGATTATTTAAAAACTCAGAAAACTAGGAATGAAAGCCTACCTCCTTAACAGAATTCTAAAAATTTAAATCAACAAGAATGGTTTTTTCCATTAAAGCATTAACAAATCACGATCCCTAGTTTCACTGCTTACTTTTCATATTGTTCTGCTATTTCTAGCCAATGCAACAAAATACAAAGCTGAAATAAGAGCTTGGATAGAAAGAGGTAAAAATAAAGTTACTTGTGCCCAGTGTGATTAAATATCCATACTCAGGAAAATCAGTTGAGAAACTCCCAGAACTGATAGGAGAATTCCATACTACAGAGGTTTGAACCACAGCTTTACCACTGCTGAGATGAATAACCTTGGGAGGTCACCTTCTAAGCCTCAATATTCTCATCCAACAAAAGGGGATGATAATCATACTAATCTCAGTGGTTTGTCATGAAGACTAAATGAAATATTTAAAGCACTTAAAAGACATGGCACATGGCAAACATGTAATAGATACCAGCAATAATAATAATTATTAATAATAATAATAAGTTCATTCATGCTATTGTTCAATAGTAGCACAATACAAATAGATATAAGTCAAAGGCTTGTTAAATACTACCAATAATCACTGGGGAGATATCATGGGGAAAATAACCTACTGGCCATAGCCACAAAAAAATATAAAATACCTGGGTCTGATAAGACATTTTGGCTGATCTGGGAAGCAGAAAGGATAGTCAAAACAACACTTGCACACGCTCCATCCCACTCCCCACTTCCACCAGTCTCTGTTTAAACCTATTGCTCTGTACAGCAGCTTTGGCTTTCTACCTTATGGGATGGATGTGTTGAGTCTCCCCATCAAGTCCTACAAACTGGTTTGAGCCACTAAGTAGTAGGACACAGAAATGAATGGCTTCCAGATCACCTCCTACCTATGGAACACCCAGGATGTCTCAACTAACACTGTGCCTCAGAGTTAAAACCATTAGTCTGACGATATCTGGGAATGTTAAGTGATCTTCTGGTCCCTAAATACACCCTGCTTAGCAGTCCTGGCGCTTCTGCAAAACAGGCCTAGGTGGATGTTGTGTGGAACCTTCCCACCAAAGAAGGCCATCAGAAAGCAACCCACAGTAATGTACAGCACCGTGACCCTAGTTAACACTACTCTTAGTGTATGCTTGAAAGTTACTAAGAGAGTACATTTTTAAAGGGCTCACCACACACAAAGGACTTGTAACTGTGAGGTGATGGATGTGTTAACCAACATTGTTGTGGTAATCATTTCATAATATATTCATATATGAAATCACTGTAGTGTATATCTTAAACTTCTACAGTGTTATATGTCAACTATATTTCAATAAAGCTGGAAAAAAAATTTTTTTTAAAGATTTTATTTATTTATTTGACAGAGAGAGACACAGCTAGAGAGGGAACGCAAGCAGGGGGAGTGGGAGAGGGAGAAGCAGGCCCCCCGCCGAGCAGGGAGCCCGATGCGGGGCTCGATCCCAGGACCCTGGGATCATGACCCGAGCCAAAGGCAGATGCTTAACGACTGAGCCACCCAGGCGCCCCGTGGAAAAAATTTTTAAAAGAAATCAACCTACAAAAGTAATCTGCAAATTAATTTTTCCATTACACACAATAATTAAATCGGTAAGATTCTAGGACTCTATAATAGAGAGATGTATAAGAGAATAGAGGCCTAGAAATATGCCCTAATACATATTTTTTAAATGAATACATGGTGAAGGAGGCACTACAAACCATGGTGAAAAGATAAGTTATGAAATAAACATTGTGGGAAAAACTGGTTAACTACTTGGACATTTTCTTTTTAGCTGTGCTCTTTGTTTTCAACCACAAGGCATCAAGATTTCCTTTTTTTTTTGGTTTAATATAAAAAATCCCAAATTTATGAAGTGTTAAAAATTTTAAAAGTCAAACCATAAAAAAAATCTAGAAATCCAGGCATAGCGATCCACATTTTAAATATTTCAAGGCCTTCTAAGTTTAAAAGCAGGGATTCACAAAGAAAAAGATATTTAGACTTGAAAGATATTTTAAATAATTAATGGGTAAAAACTTTCTATACCTGATGGAAAATATCAACCTAGATATCACAGAAGCTCAAGCAAACCCCACACAGGATAAAATATAAATGAAGCATCATCAAGGCTCATTATAGTTAAAGCCCTATTTTCCAATGTTACTTAGGTTAGTTTGTTTCTTCCCCAACTCCAAGAGGTGATTCTGTTATTTGTAATACAGTTAAATTCATTTGTCATGTGTGTATTCTATTTTGGAAATACACACACATACATTCTTTTCTTGTTTGTAAAAATTTTTTTTAATGAGGGCGCCTGGGTGGCTCAGTCGTTAAGCGTCTGCCTTCGGCTCCGGTCATGGTCCCAGGGTCCTGGGATCGAGCCCTGCATCGGGCTCCCTGCTCGGCGGGAAGCCTGCTTCTCCCTCTTCCTCTCCCCCCTGCTTGTGTTCCCTCTCTCGCTGTCTCTCTCTGTCAAATAAATAAATAAAATCTTAAAAAAAAAAAAAATTTTTTTAATGGATGTGAAACATTATCATGGTTCTAAGAGTCAAAACTACAAAAAGGTACATTCAGAGGAGTGTTACTCCTTCCACAGCCCTCTACCCAACTCCATTCTCCCATTCTTTCTTTCTCCCCTGTTCCCACACATCCACTCATCCCCTGTAGGTAAACAAGGCCATTAGTTTCTGGTTTATCCTATAGGTTTCTCCTGTATTTATTTTTGTGCGCACACACACACACACACATTCATATCAGACAAAGATTTCTCAAACAAGATGCAGAAAGTATTAACCATAAAGGGAAAAAAACTGTACTACATTAAAATCAAGAATGTCTGCTATCATCAAAAGGCAGCATTTAAAGATTAGGGAGATAAAAGCCAAAGACTAGGAGAAGATATATGCAATATGTTTATCTAACAAAGATTCATAATATCATATGTAGAATACTTTGAGCACTCTTAAAACTTGGTAAGAAGAAAACAGCTAACCCAATAAAAGGATGGCAAGAGACCTGAATAGGCACTTCACCAAACAGGATGTTCACATGGCCACTACATAGACAAAAAGGTGACCAATTTCACCGCTCACCAGGGAAATACAAATTAAAGCAGAAATGGGATACTACTACATATCGGGCAGAATGGCTAAAATGAAAAGGAATGACAACTCCAAGTGCTGAAGAGGATAGAGAACACTGGAACTCTCATCCACTGGTGGCAGTATAAGTTGGTACAACAATTTTATAAGAAGGTTTGTCAGTATCTAATAAAGCTGAACACACGCATGCCCTGTAACCCAAAACTTCCACTCCGGGGTCATGGTACAACTTTATAATAATGGCCCCCAGTGAATCAAGCCCCTCTGTATCCTCATCCCTTTCCAATATAATGCTGCTGCTCCCCCCCGCAAGAGATGGAGCTTTCCTAACCCCTGTGAATCTGTGGCTGCCCTTGTGACTTGCTTTGACCAATAGAATATGGCAGAACCGATTTTTTGTGAGTTCCAGAGAATAGACCTTAAGAGGCCTTGTAGCTTCTGCCTTTGTCCTCTTGGGATCCAGCTACCATGAAAAGAAGTCTGGGATATCCTGATAGACAGAGAGGCTGCATGAGGAGAACTGAGGTATCTAAGTTCATAGCCAACACCAAAGTCCCAGACAGGTGAGTAAAACCATCTAGACCTCCCTACCCAGCCCAGCGAGGTTGAGTGAGCCCAACTGACACCGCATGGAACGAAGACAAGCCATCCCCACTGAGCCCAGTTCAAATGCCCGATCCACAGAATCACGAGCAATAAAATAGCTGTTGTTTTTAAGCCTCTAAATTTGGGGGTGATTTGTTATGCAGCAATAGATAACTGGAAATGAGAATATAGCAAAAGAAAATGATATATATGTTCACCAAAAAGGACATGTACAAGAATGTGCATAGCAGTACCATTCAAATTACCCAAACTGAAAACAACCCAAATGTCCATAAACAATAGAATGGATACGTTTTGGTAAATTCGTAAAACGGAACATCATTCGGCAATAAGAATGACTGAATTGCAACAACATGGATGACTCTCACAAATACGCCATTGAGTAAAAGACAGACTCAACACTGTGCTTTCATTTATCTAGTGAAGTTCAAAAACAAGCAGAACCAATCTAGGACGTAGAAGTCAGGAAAGCCATCATGGGGGAGTTGGGAAGTGACTGGAGGGGGACAGGAGAGAGGCTTCGGTGGCTCTGATAATGTTTTCTTTCTTGTTCTGGGTGCGGGTTAGAAGGGCATGCTTACTTCAAGAAAATTTATTGATTCTTGTACTTAAGATTTGTGTGTTTTAATGTATGTTACACTTCAAGAAAAGTTTACCTAAGAAGATTAAACCACTGTCCCCTTCTTTGATAAAATCTTTTAATATTTTTAAATCACCTACAGAACTTTTTGACATGCAGATTTTTTAAAATACAGAGCCTGAGTCAATATCTCTGGGCTGGAACCCAGCCATCTGTGGCTACGAATCTCCAGAAGTGATTCTGATGCACAGCCCAGATCGAAATATTAGGTCATTAGCAAAAACAGTGCTGCTTCATTTCATCATCATTATATTTCCTCTCAGAAATATTTTGCCAAAGAACGTGAAGCACAAACAACTATCTTCAAATTGCAATTATCTAAAAGAAAGAAAATGGCAAAATACCCACTTCCTCCCACTCCCCACTCCTCAGGTTTGGCTATTCTACCATTTAGAAAGCTTCTACAGATCATTAAATGCTTTAATTAGTTTCATACATATGTGCTCAGCTCAAAGCATGCCATTAAAATACCATTCTTTTGCCACAGTGAAGGGTGCTCACTGGATGATTTAAAAGGAGCTCTTGGATGCCATACACTTTTAATTAGAACAAAAAATGGTTGGCCCAAATTAAAGAAAAATAAGTTTTTAAGTCTAGCATCTACCTTGAAGTTAACAACAGTCATCTTGATTTTGCAGGAGAAATGCATGCATGCCTTGGGAATAACTATAATTTTAAAATCATTTTGAACCATCCTGACATTGCCTGTCCCTGAGATGATTTACTTAGTCATTTCAGAACGACTACATAAATGATAAAGAGACAGAGAGATGGACAGCTAGCTCTGCAGAAAACAGAAAACCGTGTTCAATCCACCATGTCCCCCCAGATTTGTTTATTTTGATCTCTCGGCATGAAAGTTTTGTGGATAAAAAAATAAGATCCTCTTTATTAAAGCTACCATTGTACATCAACAGATTGTGGTTCAGAGAAGGTGTTCAACAAATTAACATTGAATGAAATCTAATTCAGCTTCGTGAAAGTGACAAAATTAAACAAATTTAGTAAACAACAATCAGAGAAAAAAGCCACTTGAACTGATTTCACCAGTTTGGTGTCACAAAGACAAGACGGGTGGGCATCTTTTTAATTTCTTAGTGTCCTGCCATCTTCAGAGTTTACATCCCTGGATGAGGACAATTCAATATTTAATGACTGCTTTTCAAAAGACTAAACATTTTACTTACCTGGGTCTTTCTCGTGTATATGTGTATAGTTTTCCAACATGAAGGAAAAGAAATTGGATAGCTGGACAAAATAGAAATACATTAGTCAGTGAATGATCCCCAAACAGCCACCATGGCAAATACTGTTGGCGCGCTCTCCCAGCCTCTACCTGCCTCCCTCCTCCCTCAGCTGGTGGGCAGCACCTCCTGCAGAAGCAGAGGATATCATATATCCTCCTTCCCCTTAATGGCCAAAAAGGACTTTTTTTCTACTAAGAAGCATTAAAGCTGGATTTATACAGCATTTTTGCAAGCTTGAAAAAGGCCTTCCTCGCCCATCTATATTTTCTTCTAGAACTCTCTCAGGTTTGCTCTCAGGAAATTCTTTCATTTTTTTAACTCCTTAAAATATTTTTTCCTTCGTAAAGTAACAACTTTACTTCCTCCTGGGACACGTGCCCAAGAACAGAGTAAGATCATTTTTTATTAGTTAACTAGACATCTGGCAGCCCTGTTCAAAATATAAACTTCAGAAATGAAAAACACCGTCCTCTTCCCAAATCCTACTCTCTCTCCACAGCTACTTCCAAGACAGTGTCACCCTCTATTAAAGCTTTCACCAAGGTAAATGGACCCAAACTTTCCTTTTCTCAATTATGAGGGGTAAAGAGAAGCATTTTACCAAAAGAAGAGACAAGCTGGCAACACAGACCTGCAGTTGGCCTTGTTCGTCAGCATATTCGATAGACTGGAAGATGGTGAGGGCATAGCGCTGTCTGGCCTTCCACCGAGCACAGTAGCTTCGGTACCAGTTCTGGATGACCAACGCGGCTTTTAGCACTGCAGACCCATAGCATATGAAAACCAGAGGAAACCAGTTACTATGCAGCTATGGGACAGGGAAGTAGGTGCTTTAGAAAAAAATCAGTCCACCTGGATTCCTAGGTTGTAAGAATATACACACTACAATGGGATTTACCTTTATGTTTCTGTAGAACGTCCTCAAGTCTCCAATACTCAGAGAATAATGATGGCATAGCCATTAAGAGTAGAATTTCTGGGGGGCGCCTGGGGGGCTCAGTCGGTTGAGTGTCCAACTCTTGATTTTGGCTCAGGTCATGATCTCAGGGTCGTGGGTTGGAGCCCCGAGTCAGGCTCTGCTTGGGATTCTCTCTCCCTCTGCCCCTTCCCCTGCCCTCCTGCTTACGTGCACTCTCTCTTGGGGGGGGGAAGGGGTAGAATTTTGGGGGCAAGAAGGTCTGAATTTGAATCCCAGCTATGCTAATCACTGTCTGTGTGACTCTGGTAAGTTATTAAAACTCTCAAAGCCTCAGTTTCCTCACCTGTAAAATGGGGGAAATAACAGCACCTACCTCTGGCACTACTCAGGCATATTCACATTCTATGTATCCCTATGAAGTAGCAATTCCATTCTTCACTATATACCCCCAAGCAATCCTCACACAGCCCGTAAGGGAGACGTATGGAGATACAGTGTTTCTTTGCTTGTGGCAGTAGGGAGTTTGACCCCAACACAGCCTGGATGGCCATTGCTGGGTAGGAGAATGTGTAACCGTGGTGGGCGCACACCATGTCCTATTATGTCACAACTGGAAGCAACAGATTAAATAAACCCATAGCAACTTGGATGCGGCTTAAAAATATAGTGCTTTAGTGAGAACAGTTTTAGTTAGAGACAATGAAATATAACATGATGTCATTTTATATAAATTTAAAACACACATACACAAAACCAAAATATACACTTCATAAGAATATATACAAAGGCAAAGACACTAAAAAAATAGATCGGTTATTTATGGGGGGGGGGTGAATGAATATAGTGTACGTGGGTAAAAAGGAACAAGCAAATTAATTAGCTAACATAAGAAAGGGTCTCGCACAGACCAGTGATGACAATGTACGATGAATTGAAAAGTATGATTCACTCCAGCTTCTGTACCTGAGATTCAACTGATACAAGACAGATGGATAAATGAACACACCTCCCTCCTTCATAGCGTTACAATAAGGATGAAATGAGCTACTACGGATGAAGAGTTTATCCCCATGCCTGGTTAATAAATGGCTAAACAAACGGCTACTATAGTGATAAGCATCGTCTTGTTTGTGGATTATTCAGTACACTGACTCTCTTCTGGGGCTCTGAGCCTTTGAATCATCCTGTAGCTTCATGGCTTTGAAGAAAGCGATCAGGTGAGAGATAATGAGATTTAAAATATAGTCTCTTATGCCTTCCTCAAGTTTTCGAGCGAAGAGCAATCAACACCAGCTGGCTTCTTTTATTCATGCTATAATTTTTCCCAGTTAGCACATAAAAATTAAGAGTTGACTATAACAAGAACAATTTGAATTCTAAAAGCAGGATTCTAGCCTCCAGTCCCAGTATCCTTGGCTTAATACTGCTGTGGTACACTAGATATGCTAGTCATCTGAGGGTATTTATTTATGAGTTTCTCCAAGACTCTCTGGTTCCAGAGACACTCATTTCATTATTCAGCTTCCAGAAGACCCCAGGCAATAGACATAAGGTCAAATATCATGATCTTCATAGGGGAACACCACAGGGAGAAGTAAGAGTGACTTGTTCAATATCGCAAAGCAAATGACTGGGAGGCTCAAAATCTCAAGTGTTCTCACTGTATCATTACAGAGAGCCCAGGCTCACCTGCAAGGTCTGTTCTATGGGACAGTCCCTGTCATGACCAGCCAACCCTCACCTCAGGGGCTCTCTCTGTTCGTCAAGCACAAAGGAACTGTCCCAGGGCTATTTACCGAGCACTTACTGAGGGCCAGGCCATGGATTCATTTCCACAGTCCTCGCCACACCGAGAAGCTGAGACAGACTACTTAAGGTCACTTAGCCACTAAGTGGAAATGCACAGTGCAGAACGGAAGCCAGGTCTCACTTAACCTCCGTAGACCTACTGACCTTTTGCTGTGTCTCAGTTTCTTCATCTGCACAATGATGCAGTGGAATAAATGATCACTACAGTTTCTTCTACTTAGGGCTAGCACCACCGATAAGAAATAATCACGCTTACTATTTCTATAATTAATAATGGGACAAAATAGCTACCATACGTGAAGGGGCTGCTAGAAGAGACTTAGCCCCCACAAGTATCATCTCTATGTTACACATAAGGAAACTTCAGGTTCAGAGAGGCAAGTATCTTGCTCCAAGTCACTTACCTCGTATGGACTCAGGTCTTCTGAGTCCAAACTCTGGGCTCTCTCCACTATAGCCAGCTACTTCTTTCCCTAACCTATGTGCACCTTTCCTTCCTTTGAATAAGAGCCACCGTTTATGGAATGCCTACTATGTGCCCGGCACCAAGCTACACACGATACCCATACTACCGCTTCTACTCCTCCCCCGTGAGGGGAAATAGGTGATGGAAGCCCCCTGTCCTATCTCCGCCTTCTTCAGTCCAGTCCCTTGCCGGGATCCCGCCCCACTCCCCAGGGGAGGAGTTGCTATTTTATCTGATAAGCACACAGTACTTTTGGGGGCTGTATTTCACTAGTAGGTGTGGAAGGCAGACGGCCATGCTCAGTTCCCTGGCTCTTGCATCTCCTTTTCTGCTCCAAAGGCAGTAAGCTGAGCCATCCCCTACTCCCTTCTGGGCTCAGAAAGCCACCATGCCTGTTGACGCTTGCATTCCTCACCGGAGCTTACCGTGGCATGAATGCCACTTACTAAGCTATCACGTGTCAGCTGTCACCCCACACTTCTCTAATCTGCTCACCTGATGCTGAAACTGGGGCTCTGCAGGCCACATTTCTGATCAGCCCCCCGAGGGGGTGTGGGGGGACTACCTGCTTGGCTCTGCCAAGGGGGGGGTAGAGGGAGATGGTGAGGCTGGAGGAGGGATGAGAGACACACTCCTTCCTGTCTGCTTCCTGTTCCTCTTAGTGTCGCCAAGCAGTGACCGGCACCTCCCGCCCCCCCCCGCCCACCCCAACCCACTAGGTCTCGGGGGGC
>NC_058419.1:111758085-111760661 GCF_002201575.2 Neomonachus schauinslandi
CCAGTTTCTCCTTGTAGCAGCAACTGGATCCAGTGTGCATTATGCAGCACTTGCACAACCAGCCTCGGGGCTGCCCCTCAGAGACACCAGCACCAGCTGGGCAGCCCCCATTGTCAAAGGTCTGCATGTCAATTCCGCAGGAACCCTCCTGCAAGTTTCTAGATTGTAATAATTCCAGTCTCTCCCCTTTGTTCTCTCAGCCCTAGAGATGGTAACTGTCGTACCTCCATAGGCCTCAGAGCTCCTTCAGAGACGCTTCCGTTACCTAGGAACAATCTGATACCCACTTAACAGCTCTTTCCTTTCACTTCTCTCGTCACATCCCTCTATGGTTTCTGCCTCCTGACTAGACCCTGCCTGATGAGCCAGTCTCATCGGGCGGGAAGAATAGGCTCAGGTTAGGCCTCAAGCGTCCACCTTCCTGGATGCTCCAGCTCAGGCCCTTATCAGAATCGTACATCGGGATTTTGAGTACTTCAGCAGCAGCTGACAAAATAGCTCCCCCTCCCGCACAGGGAAGGAGACCAGCAGGGCAGGGTTAAGTGTACCAACACCAGACCTCTAAAACCTCACCTGATTCCTAAGAAGCCCCCACCCCACCCCAAACACACACACACACACACAGCCACTCTAGCCAGCTGAGGACTCTCCTCTGGAGCAGAAACCTGCAAAATGGCAAAGGGTAGAGCCCAGATAGGACAGACCCTACCCGAGGGGCTGCTGGCTCCATAACCCCCAACCCTGCCTGTAGAGTTGAAGATCTGTGTCATCTAGTTCTGAACTTGTTGGACAGCTTAGATCCGCTTCTGGTCCTGCTGCTTCATCACATAACAGGGCTTGTCTTCCCTGTCACATTAATTCCATGCAGAAAAAAAATTAAAAAAAATAAAAGCTATTGCCATATGTGTCCCAAAGGCCTTCTATTTTTGTTTCTAGAAGGAAGCACCAGCATAGGTTTAACAAGTTACCTGGCCAATTTCCTGTACCCAGCACAGGTCGATCCTCTATTGCCAAGCTGGGGGCTTTTGTTTTTTAATGGCTTCTTTTCTATGGTGGCAGCCATTATCAGGTATTTTACATGGAATGAATATCCATGTAGGAGGTCAAGGAAGAAGGCAAATAATAAGTTCAGAGCATCTGTTTTGTGCCAGGCGGTGCTTTATGTGGATCCTTTAATTTGATTTGATTTAATCCTCCCAACAATCCTAGGAAGTGTCATTATCCTTATTTTACAGATAAGGAAACTGAGGCTCAGAAATAACTTGTTTGGGGTCACATCACTTGTCAGTGGGAGAATACAGAGTCAAATCTGGATCTCTGTCATTCCAGAAACTGGGCTTATAACCATTATGCTGTACAACCCAGTGTGGCATTTGGAATCAGCCATAAAAAATGAGACAATACGTAGAATAGTATGCCCTCCCTCCCACACCTTCCCTACCTCACAATCCCTATGCTTTTCACCTGTTCAATTGTTCTCCATAGCACGTTTTACCATCTGATATTCTATATAGTCGTATGTTTATGTGTTTACTGTCTATCTCCCCCTATTAGCTAAGCTACATGAGAACAGGGACTTTATTTTGTTCACTGCCATATCCCCAGCACCTAGGGTAAGGCCTGGCAATGGATATTTGTTGAACAAATGAACAAATACCTTCTAGGGCTGTTATAATAATGATGTATTAGCAATGTATAATAATGTATTAGTAATGTGTTGATACAGGTATTCATAATATATTAATTAATTGATTGATTAATATAAAATGCTTAGCACATGCCTGGCACATAGGAAGTACTCAATAAACAGTAGATGCTTTTTTTTAAAAAGGGGGGAAAACAGATAATGATTGTCTCTCTCCCAGCTAACAACTTCTAGTGCCCCCTCCCCGCCAGATTCTTAATTATACATAACAGTTTATTAAAAATTTCACAAACTACTGTGGACAAACCCACACCATCTCAGAACCCAAGAGTAAGGAGCGAGAAGAACAGTGCCAACCAGGATCCAGAGGCCTCACTCCCTTAGAGAGCATAGTCTTGGCTCAAACGCCACCTTCTCAGCAAGGCCTTTCCTGACCACCCTTTTCAAAATGGCCCCCTGGCCCCCACTGCCTCTCATTTCCTCACCACAGCACTTAACACTATCTGATATAGCATATATTTTATTCATTTGTCATTATCTGTCTCCTTCCACTAGGATGTAATCTCTGTAAGGGCTGGGATTTTAGTCCACTGGGTTAGCTGCTATATCCCCTGAGACTGGAATAGTCCCTAGAACATAGTAGATGCTCAATAAGTACATGCACCCCGATGTTTATAGCAGCAATGTCCACAATAGCCAAACTATAGAAAGAGCCAAGATGTCCATCGACAGATGAATGGATAAAGAAGATGTGGTATATATACACAATGGAATGTTATGCAGCCATCAAAAGGAATGAAATCTTGCCATTTGCAACGACATGGATGGAACTGGAGGGTATTATGCTGAGCGAAATAAGTCAATCAGAGAAAGACATGTATCATATGACCTCACTGATATGAGGAATTCTTAATCTCAGGAAACAAACTGA
>NC_058419.1:111760761-111815572 GCF_002201575.2 Neomonachus schauinslandi
GGAGGGATGGGGTGGCTGGGTGATAGACACTGGGGAGGGTATGTGCTCTGGTAAGCGCTGTGAATTGTGCAAGACTGTTGAATCTCAGATCTGTACCTCTGAAACAAATAATGCAATATATGTTAAGAAAAAAAAAAGAAGAAGGTAGCAGGAGGGGAAGAATGAAGCAGGGGAAATCGGAGGGGAGGACGAACCATGAGAATCTATAGACTCTGAGAAACAAACTGAGGGTTCTAGAGGGGACGGGGGTGGGGGATGGATTAGCCCGGTGATGGGTATTAAAGAGGGCACATACTGCATGGAGCACTGGGTGTTATGCACAAACAATGAATCATGGAACACTGCATCAAAAACTAGTGATGTAATGTATGGTGATTAACATAACATAAAAAAATAAGTATTTGTTGAATGAATGAAATTGCTCTTTAGTTAAGACTTTCTGTCTTGTGTTTCTCTTTATGCTGACAGGTGGAGTCTTAGGTTTGGTTTGTTTTTTAAATAGGAGTTTATTTGACATCTCTTTAAATAAGAAGCTTATATTCAGAACGATAAGGCATTTAAAGACTCTCTGCTTTTGGAATTCTGCTGGCAGAGGCCTCCTGAGGAGGCATCAGGATGAACAAATATTTCACGTAACTTTAAGGGACCTGCTATCCAGTCAGGAAGAAAGAGAGGCACAAGTATAATAGAATTCACTAAAATGAATTCAAATGAACTGGAAAGAGTATGAACCCTGTAGTAGCAAAAGGCTTTAAACAAGGGGGAAAAACATCTATTACCTCAGCTCTTCAAAGCATGATGAGAATAGAGTCTGGCTCAGCTCTGGGAGCACAGTTTTCCTTGCTATTTTTGTTTACAGCTATTCTATATCTGCCATCTGCTAGAGTGTGTGCCTGGCACAGTGAGACTTCAGCTTCACTGGAAAAACAGCTCAAAGCACATGCCCAGTGGGCATGAGATGGTCACAAAGCCTGCTTCTTGGGCAGCAAGCAAGACAAGAACCCTATGAGACTTGCTCATCCACAAACTGTGGCATCCCTGCACAGCAAGGGCGCAATGCAGCATTCTTGTCCCTGGAAAGCATTTTTCTTTTTCTTTAAGATTTTATTTATTTATTTATTTATTTGAGAGAGAGAGAGAGCAGCGGGAGGGGCCAAGGAAAAGGGAGAGAATCTCAAGCAGACTCCGTGTTGAGCGCGGAGCCCATCGTGGGGCTCAATCTCACAACCCTGAGATCATGACCTGAGCCTGAACCAGGAGTTGGATTCTTAACTGACTGAGCCACCCAGGTGCCCCAGCAAAGCATTTTTCTTAAACAAGAGGGAAATGAAAGGAAAGCATGAGGCCCAGTCTCCAAACACTGACATACGTCCTAAATGAAACTATCACTTTCCCTAAATGACAAGAGGTCATAAGTTGATCATTCTTGGAAACCTCTGGTGTCCCAGTCAGAGAGGGACAAGAATTAGAGGTCATTTCTTTGACTTTTTATTTACTCATGTACTCACCCACCACATGGGATAATAAAAATATCCCAGCAACCCATCCACATGGGATAATAAAAATAAGTTTTGAATTTGTAATCTAGAGACTTCCATTTTGGTTCTGACTCAACCAGGTGCCAACCGTGTAACCTTGGGCAGATTGTTTAACCTCTCTGGTTCTCAATATCCCATGTGAACAATTAAAACTTGGAATTATGTGATCTCTAAGATTCTCTCCAGTTATAAAATATTCTAATTTATCATTCTATTTTTTTAAGGCCACAGCTGCAGCCTACCTATTATTGCACATAGCAAAGCTGAAAGTAACCATGCAAGGACAAAATAGGACATATACCTGTGAACACTCAAATCAGAAGCTTCTTGACAAAGAGGACAAATTCTAAAGGCTACTCAAAAACAAAACAAAACAAAACAAAACAAAACAAAGAACAATCTGAATCATTCCCGTAGAAAAATCCAAGGCAAGTCAATAATATCCTTGGCTTTCCCATCAAGGAATTGTAGCAGTTTGCTAGCAAGTGGTCTAGGAACATTAAACACTTCACCCATTACTTCTCTTTTAAATTGCCTAAAATATGATTACTGTGTATGATCTCTTAACTGACTCGAGTGATAGCCAATAGATGGGGAGAGATGGATGGGGAGACAGACACACATGAGAAGGGGCTAAGGTCCAGAGGTTTCAATGAAGATCGAGAGATCAGAAAATGGGAAAATAATCATAAAGACTGCAGAGGCAGAGCTGATCCGGGTGGCCACAGGGCCCAGGAAATGGGAGCGAGTAGCTCAAGTAGAGTGAGTAAGGGGATGCTGGGGCTTAGCAGGTCAAGGAACTGAGACACCAGCACATTTGCAGTTGTTCATGGCTACAATGAAGCTGCTCAAGATGATGCCGGACGTGATACACAGAGTCTGCGATAGATGGGGAAGGTGGAAGAAGGCAAAAACAAGGAAGAGCTAATAAATGGCACTCCCAAAGGGCAGAACCCTAGGCTGCAGTCACCACAGACTTGGCAAACGGAGCTCAGGTTGTACAGGACTGGGATATTCTTACCTTTTTATTTTGAAACATTTTCAAACATACGGGGAAAGGTAAGAAGAGTACAGTTGTTAATATTTTGTCACATATTCATTCTCCTACTCTCTCTCTTGCTCTCTCTCTCTCCCCACGCATAATAACATCATTTCTTCAGTCTCCTTTATTCTAGAACAATTCCTTAGCCTTTCTTTCTCTTTACACTGAAATTTTTGAAGAGTACAGGCTAGTTATTCAAAATATCCCTCAAATTGGATCTGTCTGCTACTTCCTCGTGATTAGATTCAGGTTATATATTTTGGCAGGGATAAGTGATGCGTCTCTCTCAAGTGCATTACATGGGGAAGCACGTGATGTTCATTTGTCTCATTACTGCTGATATGAACTTAGATTATTTGGTTAAGGAGGTATCTGTAGAGGTTGCTTTTGGGCAGCAGGCTTGAGCAATGGGAACCTGAGTAAGGTTAAAAGGGCCCACAAGCGACGACCGGGATGAATGCAAACTGGCTCATTAGGTGACCCACCTCAAAATAACCATAGGCCCTCGCTGACCAATGGGCTACTTACAACCAGGCACAGGTACCCAGAAAGGAAAATTCCATATGTTCCCAAAGCTCCTCACCTCCCCCCCCCCCCCCCCCCCCCCGCCCTGCTTACTACAGCCCCTCATTACTGCCTCCTGGCAGACGGTCTCTCTTCTGCGGTCCTGCCTGCCTCCCCCTTGTCATATAGCCAATAAACCTCTTATCTCCTTTGTTCTGCTTCGGGTGAATTCTTTCACCACCCATGCCGCCAGCCTCCACCCGATTAGGTCACCCCATACTGTCTACCTAGAATTCTCTACTGTAGACGTATTTGCTTCCTCTTTATAATTAATAAACAATTTGCAGGAACATGCTTTAGGACCGTGTATATATTCTGTTCTCCAAAACATCCATGGATAATTTTTGCCCAAATCAATTCTTTCGACAGTGGTTGCAAAAGAGCGATTTTCTAACTCTTTCTCTCTACATTTATTAGGATTCAGATTTTTAAATGCCATTTAAAGCCTTCTTTTATTCAACAGGGCAATGGAACAACACGAAGACTACATAAAGCCCATCTTATGGAAGTTTCCATAAGAATTGAAATCCTTGGCTACACCATAGTTCAGGAAAATATGAAGCTTTATCTACACAATACCAAACTAATAAGCTAAATCAGTGAAATCAGGAAAATAACAGTTTACAAGTAACTGTGATCTCTCCGCCTTACGAATTTCTGCCAATTTCCCAGAAGAATCATTCTCATGAAGATCTCAATTTTTCTTAAAAACTATTATATTTTTAAGTATGTAAGAAATTTAGCTGTGTAAAAGTACTACTAGCATTTTAAATTATTAAAATATTTTCTCATAGGAAATATGTTCTATTCAACAATTCAATAATGACCTCTAATCCCCACTCAGAATTAAAAAATTAAATGTCTTGACTGCAATTCTGCTTTATGTCTCCCTTGTTATTAATTACTAATCTGAGTTCTACTGACACATTCATTCACCCAAGGTCAGATACGATCAGCATTAAATTTTGTCTTTTGCAGCTGCTAAAAAAGATAATGCCATATAAAGCCATAATCATATAAGAAAAGTTTTCTGATTACGGGAAATAACTGGCAATTGCAGCTGAGGTAACGCCCTTTCTTACATTTGGTTGAAATATGTCTCTTTGTAACAGGATTTTCTAACAATTAACAGGATCCAACTAAAAGCTGGCTTCTTTGTGAATTGTCTAGTCAAGGCTGGAAGCTGACAAAGAGCATTTAAATGGGGGGTGGGGTGGGACTTCATATCCTTTCATCAATACTTTCTACCCCCTAAAGGCTCATGATTCTAGAATGGATATCTAAATAGTCCATGGTGGAGTCTCATAATACTGAACATTTCTAAAGCAGAAGTGGATTAGCCACACAGCAAATAAAGAAAAATATGAAGATGCATTTAATGGGTATAAAGACTAAAAAGGATGTTTCATTTTGTGTGTGTGTCTGTTTCATACAGGCAACCAATGTGCTTGTAGTATCAGTCCTATATAAACCTCAAGGCCAACACATTATCATGTCAAAAAATGAATGACTAACTAAAAATTATTATTGAGAGGGATCATAATTTCAGATGAAGAAAATGGTCTCCTTTTACAAAGAAAAGTACTCTTGGGGCGCCTGGCTGGCTCAGGCAGAGGAGCATGGGACTTCTGATCTCAGGGTCACAAGTTCGAGCTCCACGTTGGTTAGAGAGATTACTTAAATAAAAAAATAATTTTTAAAAAAAGAAAAAAGAAAAGTACTCATTTAAAATGATTCCTGGGGCACCTGGGTGGCTCAGTCAATTGGTCATCTGACTCTTGATTTTGGCTCAGGTCATGATCTCAGGGTCGTAGGACTGAGCCCCACATCAGGCTCTGTGCTCAGCACAGGGTCTGCTGTCCCTCTCCCTCTGCTCCCCCCCTTCCCCTGCTCGCTCTCTAAAATAAATAAAATCTTTTAAAAATAAAATAAAATATAGTGATTCCCTAAGAGTACTCTTACTGTGATGAGCACTGAGTAGTATATAGAATTGTTGAATCACCATATATTGTACACCTGAAACTAATATAACACTGTATGTTAATTATAGTGGAATTAAAAAAAGAAAAGAAAATGATTCTCAATTGATGCCAACAAACCAGGGATATAATATATGATATGGGCCAAAAATAAAGATTTGGCTGTTTTGATATATGGATGATAATTAAAGCCACGAGAGTAAAGTCACCCAAGGAGAGCATTAGAGTGACAAAATAAAAGGACCAAGAGGAACCCAGAGGAATCCTCATATTTAGAACTTGGGAGAAAGTGGAGCCCTTATGAACAGTTCAGAGACACAAGGAAAACCAGGAGAATGTGCTGTCGCCGAAGCCAAGGGCCATGAGTATCTTAAGAGGGGTGTGTGCAGAGTGCCAAGTACTACCAGGAAGCCAAGCCAAATAAGAACTGAAAATGGTCCACTGGACTTCAAGGTCATTCAAGAACTTGTCAAAATCATTTTCCATGGGATGGAACAGAGAAAGGAGGAGATAGCAGTGGGAACGTCCCTTTCAGGAGCAAGCTCTGAGAGGGAGCAGAGTAACTGGAGGGAAGAAGAGGGCAAGGGAAGGCTTTCTTCCAAAGGCAAGGAAAAAAGAGTTACAAAGGGCCATTCTGGACAACAGGAAAATTCTGAATATGAACTCTATGTTAGGCAATATTAATCCACCAATGCTAATTTTTTTTTCAGAGTGATATAGTATTATAGTTATATAAAAGAATATCCCTCTTTTTAGGACACTCATGCTGAAGTATATGGAGGTTAATATCATACTGTCTACAACTTACTTTCAAATGGAGAGGGAGATAGAGAAGGAGAGAGGGAGAAAGAAAATGGTAAAATGTTAACAAAGTGGTGAATCTCGGAGAAGAGGATGTGGGTGTTCACTGTATTCTTCTTTCATCTTCTCTCTGTAGGTTTGCCATTTTTAAAAATAAGAAGTTGGGGGTAAAGCAAAGCAGAAGGGCATGAGGAAAAAAATGTATCCAAACCAAAAGAAAAGGAAAAAAGAGGAAAGACACTTGAGCCTGTTAGAATGTTACCAGGGTGGGGCACCCGAGTGGCTCAGTCCAAGCGACTGACTCTTGATTTTGGCTCAGGTCATGATCTCAGGGTTGTGAGATAGAGCCCTGCATTGAGCCCTACATCGGGCTCCACACTGGGTGGGGAGCCTGTTTAAGATTTTCTCTCTCCCTCTCCCTCTGCCCTTTCTCCCATTCCCCACCCTGCTAGCAGTGCTCTCTCTCTCTCTCTTAAAAAAAAAAAAAAAAAGAATGTTAATGGGGTAACAGCTAAGGGAGCGAGCAAGAGAAGTAGAAGGGGGAAATCAATGTCTCCCATCTCTCCACATGCACTTGCAGCTAGAGAGCATTCTGATAGACTTTTGAGTGGCGAGAATTTTAAAGAGCATCTTATCTGATGTCCCATTTCACTGAGGAGGAAAATGAGGGAGATCCCAAGATTACTTGATGGCAATTATAAAGGAAAATCCTCCAATAATAACAAGAATGGCAAGGCCCCCTCTAAAGTTTCAGAAATTTTTTCCGAGAACAACAAAGATAAAGGAAACATGTCATTCATTTTTTTTCCATGAAGGTCCCAAATTTAATATACAGCATTGTAAAGGACTTAACTTTGGGACAGAGGAGGTGAGGGATCTGGGGCTTAGGGTGGAAAGAGGGCATTTCTCAGGCAGCTGTGAATGGCTTGACCATTAGATTTTTAAACAACTAAATGAACTACATGTTATTCCAGGAATTAAAGAAATATTTGGTTTACTAACTAGTGAAAATAAAGAACAAATATTTTTTAAAAGAACAATCTCCATTAGAGAAAATTTCCACTTTTCATAGCTTAAAGCATCCAACTCCAAAGCCAAAAGCCTTTGTAGGCTCCTCAGCACTTAGGGAAAATGAATAAATGCATTTCTAAATGGTCTCAAGGGAAGAAATAAAAGAAAATATATCATCGTGTTCTCAAAGTGCTCCATGGAAAAAAAAAAAGCACAATAGATTATTAATTCCAAATACATCAATATAAAATTTTAAGTATAAAGTGAAGTTCAGGAGAATGAAATTGCAATGTTTAATTCCTATTTTTGGACAAATTCCAATTTTACAAGGCAAGGTACCATATCAAAAAGAGCATGGACTTTGGAATCTGTCAAGGCCAGTTCCAATCCAGGTCAACTAGTACATGACTTTGGACAGTTCTTTAATCTAAGTCTCAGTTTCTTCATCTAGAAAAGGAGACTAATCAAAGCTTCCACCAAGAGTTGTTTTTTTTTTTTAAGATTTTATTTATTTCAGAGAGAGAGAGCGCAAGTCGGAGGAGGGAGAGGGACAAACAGCCACCCCACTGAGCGTGGAGCCCCACGACATAGGGCTCGATCTCAGGACCCTGAGATCATGACCTGAGCTGAAACCAAAAGTCGAACATTTAACCAGCTGAGCCACCCAGGTGCCCCAGAGCTTCCTCCAAGAGTTTTGCAGAGAAATAGAAATAATGAATGTAATAGGCATGCAATATAAATGATAGCTATGATTTTTCTCTTCCCTGTTGCATATCACAAAAGAAGCAAAATAACAATAATAATACAACATCAGTGCTACTTCTCTACATGAAAGTAGATAGCCCACAAGAAGGGGATAGCCTCAATTTTATATGTAGGCTATTTTTTTTTCCAAAATGCCATGATAGGGGCACCTGGGTGGCTCAGTCAGTTAACCATCCACCTCTTGGTTTCTGCTCAGGTCATGTTCTCAGGGTCCTGGGACTGAGGCCTGCTCTACACTCAATGGGGTGTCTATTTGAGGACTCTCTCTCCCTCTCCCCCTGTTTGCTCACATGTGCGTGCTCTCTCTCTCTCTCAAATAAATAAATATATATTTTTTTAATGCCATGATACTCTAGAGGCAGAGTTTTGTATTGGGGCTGAATGACCAAAGTTGGGGAAAAAGCCCTTCACACCAGTCAGACCATGAGAAACAGGGGGCAAACCCTAACCCCGGCTCTGCCACTTACTAGCTATGCGTTTTTAAGCAAATCACTTTGCCTCTCAAAGCCTCTATTTCCTTGTTTACAAATTGAGAACAATCCTTCACAGGCGGTGAAGATCAAATGTATATGAAAGGGCCTGTACAACTATAAAAGCACTATGCAAATAAAAGATACTTTATATGAGTAAATTTAATTAAAGTTAGTTTCCAAGAGCAGCAATGTTGAGAGGCACCGTAAAAGGGTGTAACTGTTGATGGCAAAAAAACCCACAACATTATATTCAGAACTCCTTGGGTTCAAATCCCAACTCTGACAGTGGTTACTAATATGACCTAGACAAGTACTTACCTCACTGAGCATGAGCTTCTTCAATTATACAAAAAAGGAATAATAACACTTTACTCAGGTTTATTGCAAGGATTAAATAAAAAGTATGCAGGATATTTTGAACACTCTCTAGAATATAGTTAGTAATCAGGAAATAGTAACTATTATTTTTCTATCAAGAGCTTTCAAAACATTCATAACACTTGACACAATAAGTTCATGTCTAATCACCTGAATATGGGAATAATCCAAAGTAAGGAAAAAACTACACAAAGAAATTCTTCCAAGTATTGTCTATATTAGCAAAAAAAAAAAAAAGATTCAATATTAGAGGAATAATTAAGACTATGATGATCTATCCATTAAGTAAAATGTTTAGTAATGGTTAAAATGCTATTTACAAAGCATTTATAACAACTTGAGAAATGTTTATATAACAATGTCTTAGTGCCAAAAAATTAAGCTACAAGAAATTAATATTTAGGATGATCAGAAATCTATACTGTACCAAAAAAAAGAAAAATGAAAAAAGAAATTACCAAAATGTTAACAGTTGTTGTCACTGGGTAGTAGAATGATGAATATTATTTCCACCGGCTTTTCTATATTTTACAATATTTCTAAATGAGAAAAACTTTTTATGGCTAAATGTAAGTAAATAACATTGCTTCAGTTTTCAGCAGGTTTATTATTATGAAATCATAATAAACATTGACATTCAACAAGAGATAATGGAAGAATAAAAAGAACTATAAGGGAATATTCTGACAGTATATGCTAATATATTAAATAGCTTAGATGAAATGGGCAAATTCCTAGAAGGACACAAACTACTAAAAATGAATCAAGAAGAAATAGAAAATCTGAATAGACCTATAACAAAAGTAGAATACATAATCAAAAAACTACCCACAAAGGCCCATACTCAGTTTCACTGATGAATTCTACCAAACATTTAAAGAATACCAATTCTTCACAAACTCTTCTAAAAGGTGGAAGAAAAGAAAGACTTTGCAACTCATTCTATGAGGCTAGTATTACCCTGATCACAAAACCACACAAACACATTACATGAAAAGAAAACTATAGACCAATATTTCTTATGAATACAGATGCAAAAATCCTAAACAAAACTCTAACAAACTGAATCCAGCAACATATAAAAAATATTATACCCCACAACCAAGAGGGATTTATCCCAGGAATGCCAAGTTGGTTCAACATCTGAAATTCAATTAACTCATCATAGAATAAAGGGCAAAACTATATGATCATTTCAACATGCAGATAAAGCATTTGACAAAATTAAACACCACTTTTTTTTTTTTTTTTTTTAGGTTTTATTTGAGAGAGAGAGCGCGCACATGAGTGGGGGGGGAGGGGTAGAGGGAGCGAGAGAAACAGACTCCCTGATGAGTGGGGAGCCTGACTCGGGGCTAAATCCCAGGACCCTGGGATCATGACCTGAGCCAAAGGCAGATGCCCAACTGACTGAGCCACCCAGGCACCCCTAAACACCACTTCTTAATAAAAAACAACCAATAAACTAGGAATAGGAATGAACTTCCTCAACCTGATAAAGAGTATCTTAGAAAAAGCCAGTTAATATCATACTTAAAGACGAAAGATTGAATGTTTTCCCCCTATGATCAGGAACAAGACAAGGATGTGTATTCGTGAATTTCTATTCAACACTAAGAGAGGTTCTAGCCAGGATTATTATGCAAGAAAATGAAAAAAAAAAGGCATAGAATAGAAAGGAAGAAGTTAAACTATATGCAGATGACATCGCTTATAAATAGAAAATCCTAAAGAATCAACCAAAGTCTTGGGATACAAGATCAATATACAGAAATCAATTGTTTTCTATACACTTGCAATGAGCAATCCAAAAATGAAAGTAAGAAAATAATCCCATTTTATAACAGCATTAAAAAGAATGAAAATACTTGGAGTAAATTTAACAAAAGAAGTGTAAAACTTAAGCTTTGAATGCTAGAAAACATTGTTGAAAGAAATTAAAGACCTAAACAAATGGGAAGACATTCCATGTTCATGGATCAGATGATTTAACCGCTAAGCTGGCAATACTCCCCCAGTCGGTATACAGATTCAGTGCAATCCCCATCAACATTCCAGATGGCTTCTTTTGAGAAACTGACAAATTGATCCTAAAATTCATACGGAAATACAAGGGACCCAGAAAGCCAAAACAATCTTGAAAAAGAGAAACAAAGTTGAAGGACTCAAACTCCCAATTTCAACTTTCTATAAACTACAGTAATCAAGACAGTGTGGTACTGGCATAAGGATAGACATATAGATCAATGGAATAAAATTCAGAGTCCAGAAATAAACCCTCATATCTACAGTCAATTGATTTTTGACAAGAGTGCCAAGACCATTCAATGGAGAAAGAATAGTCTTTTCAACAAATGGTACTGGAATGACTGGATATCCACATGCAAAGAATAAATCTGTTCCTCGACCTCATACCGTATATGAAAACTAACTCAAAATGTATCAAAAACCTAAATGCAAGAGCTAAAAATATAAAACTTTTAGAAGAAAACACAGCCATAAACAATCTTGGCTTTGGCAATGGATTCTTTGGCATGATACATAAGCAACCAAAGAAAAAATAAATTGGATTTCATCAAAATTAAAAACCTTTCTGCTTCAAAGGACAAGAAAGTGAGAAGACAGCCCACGGAAAGGAAGAAAACATTTGCAAATCATATATTTGATAAAGAACTTACAACTGGAATATATAAAGAAAATTCTTATAACAAAATAATATAAAAACAAATAACTAAAAATGGACAGATGATCTGACTAGACATTCTTCCAAAGATCTGCAAATGGCTAATATACACATGACAAGATGCTAAATATCATTAGACATTAGGGAAATGCAAATGAAAACCCTAATGAACTACCATTTCATACCTGCTAGGATGGGTATAATCAGAAGGACAGACAATAACAAGTATTGCAAAGGATGTGGAAAAATTAAAACCATTATACGCTGCGGGTGGAAATGAAGAATGGTGCAGGCACTTGGGAAAACAGTTTGGGAGTTTCTCAAAATGTTAAACATTGAGCTACCATATGACCCAGCAATTCTACTCCTAGGTATATACCCAAGAGCACCAAAAACACGTGTTTGTTTGTTTGTTTGTTTGTTTTAAGGATTTTATTTATTTATTTGACAGAGAGAGATATATCGAGAGCAGGAACACAAGCAGGGGGAGTGGGAGAGGGAGAAGCAGGCTTCCCGCGGAGCAGGGAGTCCAATGCGGGGCTCGATCCCAGGACCCTGGGATCATGACCTGCGCTGAAGGCAGAAGCTTAATGACTGAGCCACCCAGGCGCCCCCAAACCATGTGTTTACACTATAACTTGTACACGAATGTTCATAGTAGCATTGTTCACAGTAGTAAAAAGGTAGAAACAACCCAAATGTCTATCAATTAATGAATGGATGAATATGATGTGGCACATTCCGACAATGGAGTATTATTCAGCGATGAAAAGGAATGAAATTCTGATTCTTGCTATGACATGAACTTTGAAAACACTATGCTGAATGAAAGAATTCAGACAGAGAAGACTCCATGTGGTCTGATTACATTGATAGGAAATGTCCAGAAGAGCCCAAATCTATAGAGACAGAAAGTAGATTAGTGATTGCCTAGGGCTTGGGAGGTAGTGGGTAGGGGAGTCACAGCTAATGGTTTGGAGGAGGGATATGAAAAATGTTCTAAAATTGATAGTGGTGATGGTTGTACAGCTCTGTGAATATACTGAAAACCAATGAATTATATCCTTTAAACTGGTGAATTGTGTGGTCTGTGAATTATAGCTCAATAAAACTGCTCTTTTAAGAGAGTGATCCAGGAAAAGACTTTGGCATTTCCTCAAATAGTTAAACATAGAATTACCATATGACCTGGCAATTTCATTCCTGGGTATATACCCCCAAAGAACTGAAAACAGGAACTCAAGCAAGTACACATACGCTCATGTTCATAGCAGCACTGTTCCCAGTAGCCAAACAGGTGGAAACAACCCAAATGTCATCAATAGATGAATGGATAAACAAAATGTGGTCTATACATACAATGGAATACTATTCAGCCTTAAAAAGGAATGAAGTATGATAGATGCTACAACATGAATGAACCCCAAAAACATGCTAAGTGAAAGGAGGCAGAGGTTGCATTGTGTATGATTCCATTTACCCGACATATCCAGAATCAGTAAATTCACAGAGACAGAATACAACACTAGTGGTTGCCAGGGGCTAGAAGGAGAGGGAAATAGGGAGAAACTGCCCAATAGATACGGGGGTTTGCTGTGGAGTGATGAAAATGTTTGGAACTAGACTAGAAGGGGTGGTTACACAACCTTGTGAAGGTACCAAATGCCACTGAAATGTCCCCTTAAAATGATTAATTTTGTGTTATGTGAATTTCACCTTGGTAAATTAAAAGAAAAACCAATCCCAAAATCTAAGGCAACATTTCCATTTACCTGCAACATTTTAAAAGTTGAGAAGTATTTCAAAAAGAGAGAATTTACTTTCACAAGTTGGACGTGGCCTTTTTTTTTTAGTAACCTGAGAAATCTGGCTAAATTTAAAGAACTCTGGATAATCCTAGATGTAAAAAGAATATTACTCCCTTTGCTCTCTTATAATAAATTATTACCATGGAATTAGCTCAGTTGGAGCTTTTGAAAGAGTTAGTACATCTCCCGTGTCCCTACTGTGGGAGGCCAGCTTTGCTAACTGACCAGCACAAGTCAGCTGGGAGGCAGAATAGCATTTGATTCCCAAGAAAAAACATCACATGCTAATTAGTATAGAATACTCTGCATCCTAAACTGTCCATCTTAAGCCTGAGTAAACTTCCAAAAACAAGACATGGAAAAGAAACTGGGAAGATTATCTATAACCTAGACACGAAAAGAATGGAGTTTAAGAACAAATTATTCACATAATCATCCCAGTTTGTTTATTTTTATTTTTATTTGCTTGTGGAGACTATGTCCCTTAAACACTCAAGTGAGTTGCAACTAGATTTTAGTAGGTATGAGAAAGAACTTCAGTACAAAATAAACAAAGGCAATAGTTAAGCCTCTAATTATATGGGGATCATGGGGGGCATGTCCTCTATGTAGAAACAACACACTTTTTGGGAAGCAGATGATCTTGCGTTTCCCAAATTCTACCCAGAATAGTCTAAAAACGTGGGGCAAATCTCATGAAGTTCTGTGTTGAATAGCTATAAAAAATAATCCAATCACTGAGTTACAAAATCTAATAAAAAGTCAATGCTGCAGCTGAACGCCACATAGGTATGGGTATAGCTATTTATAAGCATGTTGAATAAACAGAGAGAAATTTACAGAGGCTTTCTTGTTCCCTGCTAGTGAGTTTGAAAGGGAGATTTTTTTATATTGGTACGTTTTCAGCTGAAATCAAATCAAACATAAGCTCTCTCTTAGATAATACTTTATGGTACCTCGTAAATTCAAAGCTACATCTTCCTAAAGGTAGTTCCCCGTGTTATGCCAATATTCAACCTTCAGTATTCAGCTCAAGTGATGGTGCCTTGTGCCCAAGCGCGCGGGGCTGCTGGAGAAGCAAGTGACTGCCCGGGGAGAGGGGAGAGGGCGAATCTGGCTCACTCTCGCTAGGCTCCCCATTCATTCAGGAAGACAGGCACCCCCGCTGGCACTCACCTTTCTCAGATTTCCTGTCTTTCCTTGAAGACGAAGTGCCACAGCCCATGTCTTCTAAATCATGTGTGCTCATGAATTTAACTTCTCATTCCAAAACAGAGTGTGAAAAGTGCCTCCCTCTATGCAGCGAGGAGCCACTCCTAGCAGATCCACCTCAGTCATAGATCCTGCTGAGGAAGACACGGGAGGCAGGGGGCGGGGGGTGGGGAGGAAAGCACCCGTTAACAGCAAGGTATCTGAGGGCTGCTCAGCAGCATTCATTGTATGCTTCTTCGCAACTGCTGTTCAGCATGTGATGCGGAAAATGATCAGGCATAATCTAAGCCGGGTGCATTTTCCAAAACACAGCCACGGCATCCGAGCAGCTATTCTAGATTGCTTTTGCACTACACATAAATTATATTTTCCCCGTGTCGAGGTCAGATCGAGGTCTGTATAAAATAAAGCATTAAAAATGAAAGGGAAACCGGAAATGTAAGAGCGTATGGCTTTCTAATTGAAATATAGGGAATGGGATATGAAGGACCGGATATAATTTAACTGTTTGGGTTGTAAGCGCAAAATAATTAAGTCTATCTGGGCTTTTAGAAACACAGATTGGAGACGGACTATGAGACAAAACAACATATTTAAACAACTCTGCCAAAACTCAAATCAAAGTGAGTTCCTCAACACTACTTCTCAGAATCAGCTGGAGAGCTTGTTTTAAAAAAGCAGGCTCGAGGCCTCCCCCCAGACTAGGGTGTCACAATGGGGGGAGGGAGGGGAGCCAAGCGCCCTTTTCGTTTGTATGTGTTCTCTTCTTTTTTTTTTTTTTTTTCAGTAAACTCTATGCCCAAAGAGGGCTTGAACTCACGACCTGTGATCAAGAGTCCAGTCGGCCCTTTTTAAATAAGCCGTCCACGTGTTTCTGAGACACCCTCCCCTCCCAGGTCTATCCTCACGCTCATCAGCCGAAACTGCTAAACTGGATTTTAGTATTCCACCTCGTGGCTTTTTGGGGTGACACTTCCTTTATTTTGTATTGCTCCAAACCAGCCGGATCTAATCGATTTGCACTGCTTGATAGGAACAAAGTCAGAGAACAACTGACTTGAGACCCTACCAGGGCTGTTTTTCCATTAGCAGTACACAAAAGCCTCCAAATTTTGACTCAACTAAAGAAAGAGAAAAAATAAAACGAGCACAATATTTGAATTATGGTAATACTGTTAAAACAACAATAACCTTAATAAACAGATATTCTGCTCAGACCTAGGCCTGGTTCCTTTATGTATAGTATGAATTAAGCCTCCTAAAGGTTGGGTTATCTCCAAATTTGACAGGCATTTCTTTCATATCTTTCTTACCTACAACCTGGATAAAAAATGTTAACAAGGTCAGCTCCAAGGGCACAACAGCCCCTGTAACATTCCACTCCAGCCCATTCTCCAGGGTTACCGCACACCCATTACATTCATACTCTGAGCATATTTGTTCAGTTAGGTGCTAAATCCACCCATCATAACTACCATCTTATTTGTCTATGAGACATCCTGGGAAATTTTGCTAAATATTTTCATGAAGTTAAGATATATACTTTGACACCTTGACTATCCCAGCCCCCAGAAGAAAGAAAACGAAGAGGAGGAGGAGGAGAACAGAAGGAGGGAAGGAAGGAGGAAATCAGTTTGGCATGTCTTTTAATAAGAGAATCACCAGAAGTTCAAAGGTGGGAGAGACCTTTAAATTGTCTAGAATTTACACAAAGTGCAAGGAAGTCAAGCAACTTGCCTAATGTCGTATAGGCAAATGGGTTGTCAAACTTTTTTGCCTATTACCATAGCCCAGGGAGCTTTTAAAACTCCCAGTGCTCAGACAGCACTGCATTAAATGAGAATCTCTGGGGGTTTAAAAAGACGGATGCCTGGGTCCCATCCCCAGAGATTCTGATGTAACCGGTACTGGGTGGGGGTTGGGCATCAAGATTTTTTAAAACTCCCCAGATGATTCTAATGTGCAGCCAAATCTGACAGTCTTTAATAGTGACAATGTTTTAGCAAACCCATGATGACACCTAAGGATCATCACATTTTCCTCTAAATGCTTTGACTCCCATCTGTTTGGAACAGACTTAACAGTCGTTAAGTGTCTGCCTTCAGCTCAGGTCATGATCCCAGGGTCCTGGGATCACTCCCCCTGCTTGTGTTCCCTCTCTCGCTGTGTCTCTCTCTCTCTGTCAAATAAATAAATAAAAATCTTAAAAAAAAAAAAAAAAGAAAAATGAAGTAGTTCACCTCGTCCTGGTGACCTTCTCCGCGCACCTAGATCAGTGCTCTTTGACATGAGTATCACAAGACTCACCAGGGGAGGTTATTAAAACATGAAGATTCTCAGGCTTTACCACCAGTACTCAGTCTGGAGGGTCTGGGAATCTGCAATTAGAATGCAGCCTTCGGGGGACTTTGACACAGGTGCTCCCAGATCTCAGGTGGAGAAACACTGCTCTCCATTATCTCCTTTGGGCTTCACTTTCATTTTTATGCTACTTTTCCTACCCCGTTTTGTGAATACAGAAGAGTTGGGCACTGAGTAGGCAACACTGATTAGACAAGAAGAAGTGAGACATTTCAGTCTTGATTTTCTTTTTCCAGAAAAAAAAATAAAGCAGTATATCTCCCCAAAGGCATTCGGTTCTCAGCCACCCCTCAGTTCATTACACAACAAACAAAATTCCATATAAAAAATTCACTAGGAACTAAAAAGCATCAAACTTGAGTACATTTCTGTTAGACTGTAAGCTCCATGGGTATCTTTCTTTCTAAATACTCCTTGAATCTCTGGCACCTACACAGTACCTTTCGCACAGCAGGTGTTTGATAAATGCTAAATGCATTAATGGAGCTTTCTAAGCTAGGGTCCTTTGTTTTCTTTTTAAAGATTTTATTTATTTATTTATTTGGGGTAGAGAGAACGAGAGAGAGAGAGAGAGAGAGAGAGAGAGAGCACATGAGCGGGGGGGGGGGGGAGGGGGAGGGGCAGAGGGAGAGGGAGAAGCAGACTCCCCGCTGTGAGCAGGGAGCCCAACTGCGGGCTCGATCCCAGGATCCTGAGATCATGACCTGAGCCGAAGGCAGACGCTTAAATGACTGAACCACCCAGGCGCCCCAGGCGGGGTATTTTAAAAAAGTAATTGCTGGGGCGCCTGGGTGGCTCAGTCGGTTGAGCATCCAACTCTTGATTTCAGCTCAGGTCATGATATCAGGGTTGTGGGGTGGAGCCCTGTGTCCGGCTCCATGCAGAGTCTGCTGGAGAGATTTTTTCTCTCCCTCTCCCTCCCCCTTTGCCCCTCCCCCTGCTCATGCTCACTCGCTTGTGTACACACACTCTCTCTCTGATAAATAAATAAAATCTTAAAAAATAATAATTGCTAAAAGTCAGTATTAGTCCATGACTTGGTGCACAAATACATGCTATTTGATTATACAAAAGCCTTTTATTAAACCAGAAAATGGGTAGTACTTACACACTTATTTTTAAAGAAGATTTTAAAATCATGATGGAGAAAAACTGAGAACTGTTCTAGAATTCTTTGGTTATCAGGAAAAGATTTGCTATTGAAAATTTTACATTATGAAATAAGTATTAAGCAAGTTATCTTAAACTGTTTTTCTCCTTCAGGTAACAGTTCAAACAAACAAACCAAAAAGAGCTCATTTTAATGCTCACCAGACAAAAGCTGGGTAAGGCCAGGTGCCACTCAGTACTCCCACACACTGCCCAAACTACACTGCCATCATCCACTTAAAGGCAGAGAGGAAAACAAGTTTTTAAGCAGTGTATGTCTCTTTGAGGACATCTCTAGCTGGCTGTAAAGCTGATAACAATGATTTGGGGATTTTCCATTATTGAGAAAAATCGAAGCTCCTTCCATTTCCAGCCCTCTGTCAGCATTAGAAAAGCACTTAGTGTGCCAAAGAAGTCTCTGCAGAAATGATTCCCTAGGACCTGAAATGGGTCCTCCGGCTCCAGAGGTGGGGAGTTTCTGCAGCGTTCACGAAGACCCAAGGAGGCCATAATCAGTGACATGTACACTGAAAAGGCGGATCTTGGCAAAAAACAGTTTGAAATTTGCCCGGTGCCGCTGCCCCTACTAATATTTATATATCGAGGATGGTTTTAAAGCACAAACATGAAACACTGACTCATCATTGGCACTCACTTATAATCTGAAAAAGAAAAGGCTTCTAAGGCTTCCGCTGGAAGGTTTTACTGTACGTGGGGGCGGGGAGGGTAACTGAAGGGCCGAAGGGTTTGAGGTCCGGCTCTTTTCATCCCAATCACTTTTCATTTCCCAAGATGAAGATACATGGAAAGAACAAATGATGGGCCTTGGAGCCAACCTAACCTCAGCCATCAAGCACCCTCCAAGTGCTAGCCCAACCTCCCCAAGTTGTTGTTATTCATTCTTTATTTTATCCCAGAGTACATTCTTATTGAACTCCCACACCTCCACTCAGCTACCTGGACCTTGATTCTGCCTCTGGCATTCTAGATGCGAATCATGTGGTGCTGCCTCTTATGAGAAATTCCTACTCTAGCTCGGGCCCTGAGGAACCCAAATCCAGAACCCAAAGTCGTTCACCTGGCACCACACTCCCACCCCTCAAAGGGGGAATTAAGTAGGCCGGTCTAATTCTTCCCTCCTTGCACTGTGGAGACAGGAGCATGAAGGACAGATACCTCTTCAGGCTCACCCTGCTGCATTCTCTCTGGTATTCATCAAAACAGGGGTTCTATAGCCTGATGTCTGTGGCCTAAGGACAACCAAGGGGCCTAGAGTGGGGTAGAGGAGGCCCTGGCGGATGGCGCTAAAGAGGCCCCTTCCACCACTACCTTTCCTGGAGAACACTGTAGCGTTTCCTTGTTCATATCCTTGCATCTGGGGTCTTAAATGAATAAGGGGAAGTCTGTGAGACCGACCCGGTGACTCTTGCCGGGTCTCATCGGTTGAAAGGATAAGAACAGGGAGGAAACCACACTGACCACCAGAAGGTGTCTGAAGGTATCTGTTGTTGTATCAGACAGGATGGTCGTCGAGAGGCAGCTTGGCCTGGTGCCAGGTTTTCCACACTATGTTTGTGGAAGAGTAGTTCTCCGTGCTTTATGATTCTAGGAATAGAGCAAAAAAAGGTCCCACAATGGAATAAGTTGAGGAGAGGAGGATTAAACAGATTTCTTGACTGCAAGATTCCTCAGAGCCTTTAACATGTTAATATGCATCTCTAATAGGAATCTCTAAGAAAGAGCCAGAGTGTCCACTGTTTCCCAAAAAAGCCTAGCAGGGGACCCTTTTGAGGTAAAGTGTCTCAAGAGCATCTATTGTTCCTACCTGCTTAATGATGGCTCAGTAGAGCCTGGGGTTTAGAGGTCAAACAAACTGGGGGTATCTGGCTGGCTCAAGTCTGTAGAGCATGTGACTCTTGATCTCAGGGTGGTGCGTTCAAGCCACACGTTGGGTGTGGAGACTACTTAAATAAAAATTAATTAGTTAATTAACTAATTAACATTAATTCCACTGCACCTCAGTTTTCTCTTAATAGGAATAATAATGCCCACCTTACAGGCTTTGTACTGAGGACTACTGAGGAGCTCGGAGTGGAAAAAACAGCTTGAACAAAAAGCAATTCTTCTTAGCTGAATGAGTCCGGAGGGGCCACGCATGGGTGGGTGCCCACCCTGCACAAGTGCTGAAACGAGACTATGTTTGCTCAGATCTCTTCCTTCAGAATGCATGGTCTGGGACCTCCAGAGGCTAAAACCCTCGGGTGTCTACTCCTTCTGGGATAACTGTAGATTCATAAGAAATGAACTCTCTTCCTCTGAGAGCACTAAGATCTGAAAGAATGCTCTGCCAGTAATAATCATAATAGCTAAAATCACTACTATTTATTAAGGGACTACTGTTTACCCAGCCCAGTGGGTGCTTTATATTTCTCTTACTCCAGTTAATCTTCACAGCAATTCTTAAGGTGGTACCATCACTCCCGCATTACAGATGAAGAACTGAGACTCAGAAATTAAATATGGTACTCCGTGGCACAGCTGACTAGTGGCAGCCCTGAAGACCCATTCTGTTCAATGGTGAAAGAACAAAAATGTCCACTAAAGGGTTAGCTACACCTTGGTTTCAGAGCCAGTCTGAAGCACTAAATCACTAAAGAGAATTCTCAAACATTTCAAGGAATTCTGCTTCCCTTTCCTATAGAGAGATGGAAACCCAGTGATCCTCTGAGATAGTAAGAGGCAAGGGAGTTACAGGAAGATTTCTGAACATGCAGTTGTGTAGTGGGCCTTGGGTAATGCCCCCACAAAGGGTCTAGAAGGGTTTCTCAAAGTATCTCTTCCCTCATTTCTAGTCCTCACCCAAGTGACCACAGAGTTTTTCCAAATACCAAATTCCTTTGAAATAGGCTGCAACCCTTCAAATTGCAAAGTCACCTGTACACCTTTTCAAGATGAGGATAACTGATTAGGAATCAGACTCTTTGAGAAAAAATCACTCCGAGAAATTGCAAAGCAATAAAATAAACTCTAAGGCGTACACGTTTCCTGTCCCATCACTACACAATAGATGTTTATAATGTAGACTTCTGCTTGCTCAAAATACCTAAGAACAAACATATTACCTCTTTCTTCTGCTTGGCCAATGCGGAGGTTTTTCCTCACCCCAGGTGTTTCAGGAGACACAAAAACAAGAAAAAAACCTTCTCTATGAGGGATGCAGAGGTCTGAAAGAAAAGAGGTACAATTCCAGCTCTCTCTGGAGCACCCCCCCCCACACACACACACACACGCACGCACACACTCCACATCTCACACCTCTGCAGCTCTCTGCAGGGAGAACTCTTGCTTAAATAAATCACAAATAAATCAAGAAATAAATACATATGCACAAAGAAATAACTCAAACAGGCCACGGCTGCTTTTTGCCTTTCAGCCTGGAAGGCGAGCCCAGAGCCACAGATCCGGGCGAGGCCGGGTTGGCCTGGGAGCCGCCGCTGCCTGCCCCACCCTGCCCTGTTCCCACCTCGGGCCCGGAGAGCAAGGGACACACCCAAGTAATGGGCTGTGGTCACATGACTGCTTTCCAGGGGACCCGGCCCTGGACAGGCAGGGCCAGGCCGCTGCTGGCATAAGTAATCTGCATCGGTACAAAACACACGAGGAATTTGACTAGGGAAGGGCAGAAGAGTGTTCAGTGGCTAACTCTTTAGGTCCACCGAGGCTGATTTTTAGGCAACACGGCAGCCACCGGGTATGACTAAGAGGCGTGGGCACGCTATACGTTCCTCCTTGGGACTTGAAAAGGCATGGGGCGCAGGGAGCAGCCCTGGGTGCCGTGCTGCCGTTCCATCCCTCTCGCTGTTCCATTGGCTGCGTGATGGAGAACCCATCTGTGAGAGAGATTCACCTCCCTTCCGCGGCCGGAAGGAAACTGAGAGTCGACCTGTAATTTTGCTGAGTTTGAGAAGGAAGAGGAGGGAGACACATGTGGGAAATGAGATGCTGGTGGTAGGACGGGGGCCGCCAGGCACGGTTCTGGCATCTTTCGAGGCCGTCTGGGGTGATCTTGCTCCCACAGGCTCAAACTGACTGCAGCTGCACCCACAGCAGTTCTCTCCCCAGTGCTGCTTGGCTGGTTAACCAGCATCTTGTTTTCGAGCTTCCTGGCCTTCGGCATCGCAAGCTAGGATTCAAAGGACTGCGGCCAAAATCATCTCATAACCCCGCCCAAGCTGCTCTTTAGCCAACTCCTTTCTGCACTTGAGAGCCATAGGCGATCCAGTGAAATGGTTACCTCGCTTGCTATTTAATCTAATGGGGTCACTTTAAAAATAACTGGAAAGGCAGCTCTGGGCTTCTGTACTCCTATTAGCGTATTAAATACTATCAGAGGGCCTCATTATGAGGCAGTACGACCATATAGGTTTCCATGGCAGGGGCTCCAAGACTAGGACCTGATGAGGCTGCCATATGCTTTGTAAATGATAGCGTCATTACCCAGGCTCTCAAACAAATAGTGGACCATGTCGCTCTACGGCTGTGTTTCCAGCCAAATGCCTATTCAGTCCACAGGCGTTAAATGATGGCTATGTCCAGATACGGTTGTTCAAATGTCACCTCCTCTGTGTGAAGCCTTTCCTAAATCGCCAAAGGGGAGTTAGGCACTCTGTCTTCTGGCTCTCAAAGCCATGTGCGCGTCCAATTATAAAGCTTCCCAAAGTGCACTGTAATTTGTCCTCTTATATAGGAAATCCTGAAAGGAAAGGATCCATTTCATTCTTCTTGGCGTTCCCGGCACCAAATGCATAAGAGGCACTCACTAAATGCTTGTTTCATCACAGAAAGAAAGGAAAGGAGGGAAAGAACTCGTGATTTACGTGGTTATTTTAATGGTCAGCCTCTGGACCATGAATTGCATTAGCTGTACCCTTTACGTGATCTATCTAAAACTCTGAATTCGCTTAAAATGGAGAACTTCACCATATTTTTCCATTGTACGAAGAATGCTGAAATGTGACTTTGAGTACCACAAAGAGTCTTATAGCCAGCCTCCAATTGCTGAATGAACCAGCACTGACAGATGTTATTAGATGGTAATAACGATAATAACATTTATTGAGCATGTGCTAGGTTCTAGGCACTTGTTAATTTTATACGTATTAATCTTATTTCATCCACACACCATCCTATGAGGCATATACTATTATTATCATTCCCACTTACACTTTAGGACCTAGAGCCCAAAGTCAAACAGCCAATGAGTGGCAGAGCTGGGATTTGAACCCAGGCACTTAGACTCTCGAACCCCTACTTATGATCCTTACACTATACTGCTTCGGTCAGCACCTTATGTGTTTGCAAAATGAAGGTCCCAGCCTCTTCTCAGATGCTCTCTGACTTTCCTCCAGCTGAGCAGGGATGTGTTCTCCCAGCCTGAAAACAGAAAAAACAATTGGCAAAGTAATGTTCACAGTTTTAAACTCACTCGTTAACAGACTTGTGCCCCAAACAGTCGAGGTCAATGTCTCTCTCTCAGTGGGCACATCACCGTATGAAAACGGCCAACAGGAAAGGTTGGAAAAGGCCATGGCAATACCAAATCATCCTGAACTAAGATGGCTTGTGCTCTTCAATTCGACACAGTTCAACAGAACACTCTGAGCACCCCTATGTGGCAGGCACTGCTGAAGGACAGGGACATAGCAGGTGAACCAAATGAACATGATTAGGTGGGGCAAACACATGGGTAAATAAGAAATTGAAATAAAATCACAAATTAAAATCTTTCTCTCCTATTGGAATATAAACTCCAGGTACCTAAAACAGTGCCAGGCACAGAATAGATATTTATTACATGAATAAATAAAAGCAATACGGTACGATAAGATCTCTAATAGGACAGGGATGGGGTGCAGAGAAAGAGCCCCATCCCAGTAAGGGGGATGAAGGAAGGCTTTCTAAACGTAGTGTCACTGGGGTGCCTGGCCGGCTCAGCTGGTAAAGCAGAGCGGGGTAACTCTTGATCTCAGGGTTGTGAGGGCAAGCCCCCTCTTGGGCATAAAGCTTAGTTAAAGAAAAAGGAAAGAAAAAGAAAAGAAGTGATGCCCCACCTGAGACCTGATGACTGAGCAGCCAGAAGTTAGAACTTAACCGAGAAGAAAAGAGGTGGGGGAGAGAAGAGAGTGTTCTTGCCGATAACGTGTATTTCACAGTGCTTAACAAGGACGTGAGATGGGAGAGGTAAGACAAAAATCAGAATGCCCTGAGCTCCCAATTACAATACTGCAAGTAGATGTACAAGTGGGTAGAGAAAAGTGCCCGTCTGCTATTTTATTGAAAAATGGCAGCCTCTCTACCCCTGCAGGCTGGACTTACTCTCTCTTGGCTGTCTTGGCTGTCTCTCCTTCCTTTCTCACTTCCCCATTTCCCTACCGGGTTTGCCTTCACCTTCCTTGCTCTCAAATGCTTGTCTCAGGGTCTGCCTCTGAGGGAACCCAGACCAGTACACTTGGTTAGTCTATGGTGGCAGCAAGCTACGGAAAGACAGAGAGGAACGGAGAGGCTGGTTACCTCACAAGGGACAGACTGGGCATTGCCGGCGGACCTCTCCTACCCCGCAAGCGTCCTGGAGTTGGCCCCAGTTCCATCTTCTACCAAGGAAAAGTAATTCTAATGGGCAGCTCCTATTATTGGTCATGACACACACTGGGGAATATGCTAGACTCTAGACAGAGCAGCTGGATTTGGGAAGAGACTGAGAAAAGAAACAATGTGTGCTGATCTGTTCGGTGGTGAGGACTTAAGGTGTCTGTCCACTCATGGCCCCTGATACCTCAATGCCCAGTAGCACCCCTTTGGACAGGAGAAAGCAAAATATTAGAAATCATATTTTTATCTATTTTTAAATTCTTTTTTGAATTTCCTATTTTCATGTATGTTTGGTAATGTACACAATACATGAGTTCAGTAGTATTGATTACAAATACATTAACATACCCATATTAGGGGTCCATTCTCAAAGAGCTTGTACTGTGACAGGTTCACAATCAAAAACATTCAAAGAATCTTGATTTAAAGAGCCTTTTAAAGAGAGGAAAGGAATACCAAGTAATTTTATGTTTCAATAAAGAGAAAGGATCACGCATATCTCCAGGGATGAATTCTGGGTATTGAAAAGCCACATTAAGGAAGAGAAAAGAGAGGCCAGATTTGGCAAGTCATTAGAAAGCCATTAAAAGAAATTAAAAGTGGGTTACAATTCATTATCGAGGGAAAGAAATTCATAAAGGCCAGTGCTGGCCAGATGTATCTGTTGGGGTCACCTGGTCAGCAGCCACAATGACAGGCTGAAATAGCTGTCATTATGTGTTGAAGTTTACAAGATCAGCTTTGAGAAGGCTACAAAAGCTGAGCTCTCCATGGTTGTAATTTAATAAACAGAAGATTGGTGGGTATGAGAATTTAAATTTTGACCACTGCTTAATCTAACCCTAGCTTGGTCCTAGATGGCTTTAAGTTAAAACCAACCAACCCACAAACAAACAGACTCCTAAAATTAACCCTGAATGTTCAGAAATCAAATCAAAAAGCTTCATAGAGAGTCACGGTCTGGGTAGACTAAGGGCACACTACCCACTCCACCCGTCTCTCCTGCAGAATGAAGCTGTAAAACACCTGGACAGGATCCATGGAGCAGCTATCTGAGGACTGTGGCAGGCAGACCCAAGATGGCCCCCAATAATCCCCGCCTCCTGGTATTCATGCTCTTGTGTAATCCCCTCTCCTTCAGTATAAGGCTGGACCTAGTTAGTGACTGATTTCTAATCAATAAAATCGGCAAAGGTGTTGGCATATTGTTCCTGTGACTAGGTTATAAAAGACTGTGACTTTCTGTCTTGCTAGCAGACTCTCTCTATTGCCTTCACAGCTTGTGTGCTTTTGATGAAGTAAGCTGCTATGGTGGAGAGGCCTACATGACCGAGGACTGAAGGAAGTCTCTGACCAAAAGCCAGCAAGGAACGGAGGCCCTCGGTCAAACAGACCCCAAGGAAATGAATCCTGCCAACAACCACTTGAGATTGGAAGTGGATCCTTCTCCGGTTAAGCCTTCCGATGACTGTGGCCTAGCCAACACCTTGACTGCAGCAGCTCTTGGGGACCCAGGTAAGCCATGCCCGGACTCCTAACCCAAACCCACATAAGCTGTGAGATCATAAATGTGCATTTTAAGCTTCTAAGGTTTTTGGTAATTTGTTACATAGCAATGAATAAGTAACACAAGGACTCTGAAAAGTAAGTAGCAGAAGGAAGATTGAGGAAGAAGATCAGAGTTTGAAGTATCACAAAACTGGTGGTGAGTTGGCCATTTTCTTCCCTCCAGTTCCCCTAGCCTGGATCCGAGGAAGCACATATTCAAAATAAAGCCACAATGAGATAACACAGTACACCTATTAGGACAGTTAAAAACAATCTAATCATACCCAGCGCTGGTTAGGATGTAGCGTGACTAGAACTCTCATGCTTTGCTGGTGAGGATGCAAAATAGTACATTTACTCTGAAAAATAGTTCGGTAGTTTCTTGTAAAGTTGAACATACACTTTACCATATGACAGCGCGATCCCACCCCTGGGTATTTACTCTAGAGAAATGAAAGCCTATATTCACACAAAAGCTTATGCAGAGGTTCATACGGTCAAACACTGCAAACAGCCCAGATGTCCTTCGGTGGGTGAATGGATGCATGTCTGTGGGACCTCTGTACAATGGACTACTACTTAACAAGAAAAAGGAACAAATTATTGATACACACAACCTGAATGAATCTCAAAGGCATTATGTTGAATAAAAGAACCCGTCTTAAAATGTCGCATACATTTCTATGACATTCTTGGGAAGATAACACCACAGTGACGGAGAACTGCTCAGTGGTTGTCAGGGCTAAGGGCGGGGGCGGGGGTGGAGGATGTGACTACAAGAGGATAGCAAGAGCAAGTTTGGGGGGCAGTGTTCTGTATCCTAATTAGGGTGGTGGTTACACTAATCTAGCCATGTGTCCAGATTCACAAAACTGTACAAGTCGACTTTACTGTACATGATTTTTAAAATAAAAAGCTTCAGAGCTGGCTCTGGTTTAGTGCCTTGGGGTGTGCAAGATATTAAAGTCCCTGTGGGCTGACTGTGCCAAGGGCCGCCCTAAATCCCAGCCAGAAGCAGCGCCTTCTACTGTAAACTACGAGTGCTAAGGAAAACACTGGCCCTTCCCTCTGACTTCACCTTTGGCTCTCTCTCCATGAGCAAAACTCAAAAAACAGAGATCCCAGTCAGAAAATGTACCCCAACCATTCTTTATTCAACAGGTACTTACTGAGCATGTTCTAGCTACAAGGCAGGGATACAATAATGAATACATTCTGATCCATCTCCCTTGCAGGTTCACGGTTGAATGAGGGACACGGGTCTGTCCACAAGTAATTTCCAGACAGGAGGTGTAGGTACAGAGATATGCCCACATACTGTTGGAGTCTAGGAGGATAGTAGTTCTGCCAGGGCAAGTGAGGAAATACTTCATAGAACATGAAAGGTGGGAAAAGGCATTCCAGGGAGCATGGGAGCATGATATATTTGAGTAATGTTTCCTGAGACTGGGGGGTAGGGGGTGTATAGAGCAGAGGATGGGGAGGTAGGTTGGGACCAGCTGTGATCATTCTTGTAAACCATAACAAAGAATTCAGACTTTAACTCATCAGTCAGGGATTACAATTTTAAATGCTCGCATGGGCTGGGGCAGGTGAGATAAATGAATAAAGCAGCCTAGGTAGAAGTGATGGGACATTTTAGAGAGTTTGTGTCTGAATGAGGCAGCTGCTACTTACTGGTAGCTCCCTCCTGGGCTGCCATCCAGAAATCCTGGCCCAGGGTTGCCCAGTGTAATTTTTCAAGAGAAGCTGAACATATTTTTATGTAAAATCTCCCTACTTTTAAATGTCAGTGTATTTCTGCAAATTTAGGATGCCATCGATTATAAGGTACATCATTATTTTACGTACCAAGAAGAAGGAAAAAAGCCACCCATCAAACCATGACACTCCATCGATTTTAAGACACATCCCAATCTCAGAGGTGCTAAAATGTGAAAAACACGGTCATCTTAGAATCAATGCAATGCAGTCATTCTCATCTTCTCAGAACACGGTACAAGCTCCACGGATTCGGTGTGAGGCTGCCAGACGGCGAACTCAATCTCTAAGTGAAGGGAAGCCTGAGGGTGCTCTGATTAGATTCAAGCTTGAGGAGGATCACTCTGAGGGTCAGATGATGAGGAACTGGGGGAAAGCCAGCCATAGGAAGACTGACAAGGAAGCCCCGGCCACAATCCAGGAGATGAGAAGGGCTGGATTAAAGCGGGGGGTGGTGGGGGTAGAGAGGAGGGGCCCGATGTGAAAGCCTTTCCCGTCATAAATCCCACAGGTCCTGGACTGGGTATAGGAAGTGAGGGAGGTTTCTAGTTTGAAATAATAGATGGATTAATCACTTCTTCAGTATTTACTTTGTGTCCACCCTATGCCAGGCATGACGCCAAGTGCTGGGTGTACCGTGGTGGGTAAGACAGACACTGTCCCTGCCCTCTTGTCATTTACAGTCTGGTGGGCAATGCCATTAACTGTGAGAGAGTATTAGTGGGTACAGGGGTAGGACACGAAGGGGAGGCGGAGAAAAATAACAAGTTTACATGTCCCGAAGGCAGCAGAAGCCTGAGTATAGAGCCCAGGAAATAAGTCAGGTCTATAGATTCTCATTAAGAGGTCATCAGGTTATGGATAACAACTGAGGCGGGTGGAGAAGATGAAAGAGCCAGGGAGAGCTGGTAGAGAAAGAAGGCAAGAGGGGGCAAAAGCAGAAGCCTGGGGAATTGAGACATTTAAAGGAAAGGAGGAGGAGGAAGGAACAAAGGAGACTAAAAAAGCAACAATCTGGAAAGGAAGAGGCCCGGGAGAGAGGGGTATCTGTAAACCAAGGGAGACAGGTATTCTCATATAATCCAATTTACTTGCATCTGTAATTACTGTGTAGAAGTAATTTACCTTGGCAATGTACAATTCAGATTTTTCAGAGTTACGGGTATTTTGCATGAATGCCAAATAGGCTTATCAGAACTGCTTATTTAGAGAGTTGTGATATTTTTAAATATTGCCACAATCTGTTCCTTTAGCTTGTATGTGCTTTGCGTTTTGCATGTATCTCAGTTTGACATCTAGCATGAGTCAATGGCAGAGTAATGGTAATTTCTTACTTCTTATTTTCCTTCTGCAGGAGCTATAATCTGCCATTCCAAGACAAAAATAAAACAAGAATATACATTTATGCAACTGCCTTTCATATCAAGGCACTGGGAATTGGGTAAAACTGATCTAGGCACACAGTGGAGTCCCCTTGCAAGATCATCATGAGGTTCTTAGCCTAGCTGAGCCTGTGATGTGGTAAGACACTCTGGTCCTCTGGAATTGCTCAGAGAGGTCCTTCATTTTATAGGAGAGGACACAAGGCCCAGAGAGGTTAGGTGGCCTCCCCAACATTACAGTCTTACGATTCGGTGGCCAATACTCCTTCTACACCAAGGTGACCCAATTCTACCCTATAAAGATCGCCCAAATATAAATTATAGTAAAATATATAAAAATACATATTAAAGTATGATAAACACCATACACAAAACATAGAGTCTACCAGAGTTGGCGAAACAAACAGAGGAAGAAGGCTAACTTTCAATCATATGTTTCCATGCCTGCCCAGATTTCATTCAACTCATCTGCTCCATTAAGCGCTCTTACCCTTCCAAGTTTTATCAGTTCTGCACTGGTTCAAGGAAAATAGACTCCTAGATCTTCACTTTGTTGGTCGCTGAATCTTTCAGCCTGACCTGTAGGCTCAGGACACTATCCATTGTCACGCTTATAGGTCTTACTTAAAGAGAAATCCTCAGCCTCATCTGGAATTTTCCAGAGGTAAATTCTAGAATGATTCCTTAATAGGTTGCCTTGGCAACCCCACAATGTCAGAAGCAGATATGACAGTACCTGCCAACAGAATGTGAACAACACAAGCTGGATGAGAGAACCACTTCCTGTTTATTGGAAAGGCAGATTCCAGGTTCTTCAAGCTTTCTTTCTGCCACTATTTGCCTCCCTGTCAACCATTTTTGCATCATGAACACAGAAAACAAAGAACAGTTGGTTTCTTGGAGGAACGTTGAAACTATTAGCTAAAACAAGGCCTGGGAAAGATCCATGGCTTTCTTTTCAAAAGCCTTACTGCTATTGCCCGAGAGGACTAAGCACTCATTGTGAAGCCTTTAGAAAAGTTTTCAGAGAATTTTCTTTAAGAGCACTTATTCTTGTCTTGGTTTCATTCATATATTCATTCAACAAATAGGTCAAAGGCAAGCCACCCCAAAATGTGCCACTTTGGCACAGAGATTATTTCCAGCTAAAATCAATCAAGGCCCCAAAAGACACATGAAGAAACTTGAACCTTCCCCCTAACTGTGTAAAAGAATTTATACAGAGGACCTGCTCCAGGAAGAGAGCTGTCGCTACATAGCTAACTATATCATGATATGAACTAGGTATGGTAGACAGGAAGGAACCTAACAAGACCTGTTTGATCAAATTCCTCTCTATGTCCCATTGTTTCTGAGTGGCCCAGCAAACATTTGTTTACCCAACATCTACTCTTTTTCATCTTCCTGTGAATTGCTTCCCTTCCCTTTGAAGTCCCAGACTCCTACCCTCTTCTCCTTGGTTCAGGGTGACATATAGACCTCATCATGCCTATCTTTGGGATCTCATGTCTGTGTGGATTTCCTGCATGTACATAATTTTTATTTTCTCCTGTAAATCTGCTTCATGTCAGTTCAATTCTTAGACCAGCAGGAAGAACTTTGAAGGGTATAAAAAGATTTTTCTTCCCCAACATCTCCCGTTTAGGTCTGCTTCTCACTACCAAACACAATTCCTGCTGGTTTGTCATATTCCTGCTGGTGTGGCTATGTGAAAAAGACACTATGAAAACAAGCTGGTGAGAGATCCAAGATTTCTATGCATTGTTTTTCCTGAGAAGGTTGTAAAATATAGGGCCTAGAGCAAACTACTGTCATTTTTTAAAAATTAAAAATGAAGTTTTCTGTGCACAGAATAGGAGGATTAGGAAAGGGAACCAGGAGTAAGTTCTTGTTATTTCATAAAAATATCAGACCTGCCACGTAACAGCTGTGTGTGAATTTGAGAAAATTTTATATTACCTCTCTGTGCCTGTTTCTTAGAAAACCAGCATATAAAAAAAGAAAAGAGAGAAAAGAAAGGAAAGGAAAAGAAAAAGAAAAAGAAAAACTTGGATAGTAATAGTACCACCACACTGGGTTAAAGTAAGGAATAAATGACTTAATATATATCATGGCAGCCTAGTTAGGTGCCTAATCAATATCCATTCTCCCTTTCTTCCTTACAAGTAAAGTCTCAATTTTGTTCTAGGTGGCAATGGGCTTAGCCAACAAAATTCGATTTGCTAGGTTCCCTTGCAGTTAGGGGTGGTCATGTGACACAGTTCTGGATAACAAAATATAAGCCGAAATCTACTGGCTGAGGTTCCCAGAAAAGCTATTTTCCTGATTTAAAAAAAAAAAAAAAAGACAAGACTCAGCTGACATGAGCCCTTTCCTCTTTGCCCTTCCCCCATTCTGCCTGGAACCAGGACACGATGTCTGGAGGAGGAGCAGCCTTCTTGTGAGCATTAGGAAGAGAGCCTCACGCTGAGAATGATAATGCAGAAAGGTTGAAAGATGAGCCTGAGACATGGATAATAATGTGAAGTTGCTTCTCTCGTGACTTCATATCACATGGCATAAAAACCAACCCCTCCGTGTTAAGTCCTTGCTATTTCACTTACCTTATTACATGCAGCCAACCACATTCTCTAACCAGTATACCTATAAAGCAGTTTTAGTAGTGCCTAGCTCATCATTAGTATTCAATAAATGTTAGCTGTTGTTACTATTATAATTTGCACAGCATTCTGTTCCCTAACCAGATGGTTAGCAAGTATTCCCCTCACTTCCTTGCAATAGTACCCCAATTTTCCTTTTTGAAATCAACTCTCTCCTTATTCTCAGCCCTGTGGTTTCCATGGGATTGACATCACCCCTACTTTAAGTATAGGCCCTGGGGGCACCTGGGTGGCTCAGTCAGTTAAGCATCTGCCTTGGCTCAGGCCATGATCTCAGGGTCCTGGGATCGAGCCCCACATCAGGCTCCATGCTTAGCGGGGAGCCTGCTTCTCCCTCTTCCTCTCCCTCTGCCCCTCCCCCAGCTCACGCACGTTCTGGCTCCCTCTCTCTCTCTATCCCTCTGTTGCTCTTAAATAAATAAATAAAATCTTAAAAAAAAAAAAAAGTATAGGCCCTGATAGGCTTAAGCAAATCAGCATGAGCCCACGTCCCAAACAACAGTGATTGTCAAGGGATGGGCCCATAACTCAGGCCTCAGGCAGTGAACACATCACCTTTACTTGGCAAAAGGGAGTGTTCAGGTGGGCATGTAGCTAAAGACTGGCAATATAAGTGAATCTCGGGGTTCCTGGAGAGAGCGCTGGGATCTAGACTCACTGTCCTGCCCCAGGTGTGGTGCTCTGGGGAAGGCCCGCACCACGAGGAGAGCCGATGTGAGGGGTACAAGGGTGACCAGGAGAGGGCAGGGAAATAGAGCTGGGGCCCTCCATTGGAAATCTCGGCATGACATTTTACCTTACGAATTTTCAAGTCACATTCATTTGAGACTGGTTTTGCTAACTTGGTTTGGATTCAGTCGTCTGTCACTTGCGATCACAAGATTCCTTCTGACACTGTCAGACGGGGAAAAAAGAAAAAAAAAAAGAAGAATTTAACATAAGGATTATAGACTTATTTTTTTTTAATTTTTTTTTTTTTAAGATTTTATTTATTTATTTGAGAGAGAGAGAATGAGAGACAGAGAGCATGAGAGGGAGGAGGGTCAGAGGGAGAAGCAGACTCCCCGCTGAGCAGGGAGCCTGATGCGGGACTCGATCCTGGGACCCCAGGATCCTGACCTGAGCCGACTGCAGTCGCTTAACCACCCAGGCGCCCAGGATTATAGACTTAAAAGAAACTTTCCGTACTCTTGCCTAGTGCATCTATGTAATCAAACCTAGGGTCAAGCACAATGTAAATTCATACCCAAATTGCCTTTCCAACAGAAAGGAACAGCAATAAAATCTGCAATTTGCAATCGTGTAAATTCATTCATATTTCCTTTCCAAAAGAGAAAACCCAGGCAATTGAAAGTGTTTTATTTTTGTTTTTTTGTAAATATGTCCAGGACAACTCCTTTAAGAATAGATGTGTATTTGGGTTTTAGAATGAACGCTGGACCCAGAGGCTGACACTGTAAACCTGTGACTAATACTGAAACAGTATTCACAGACAGTTGTCATGGCAGCCTGCTCATTCTGCACAAAATAGAACCCCCTGAATTTTAACAGGATTTATCAGAGGAAAGCTGCTAGCCGGCAGACAGCCTCTAACTGAGTTAACCTGCTAATTGGTTTTATTATTACATTAGCCCTCAGACTATACCCTAATTATATTCCCCCAAAATCACAAATACTTAAAATCACTAATAAAAACCCATAATATAATTTTTGTTTAACACCTGCATCACTCTTGAAATCTTCCCATCAGACTATGAGGAACAACTTAGAGGCAAGTCCCATTGTGTGCACTGTTGAATCTCCTTGTAAATCTAAAGAAGATAGTAAGTGCTGGGCAAGTCGAGGGAGTAGCCAATTTCATTTCCGTCAACAATTAGCATTGGCTAGATGCAGCTATCAGATATTTCCTTTTAAGTGGGATTCTGTAGGAGAGGGGAGTGGCCAAATTGTTCTGTGCTCAGTTACAAAGTCCCAAGGGAGTGACTTTAGAAACTAGTGGCATCTCAAGACATACAAACAAGGGAGGTGAAGACAAAGGATTTTCATCTGATCTGTTCCTCTCCTGGGTGGCTATCTCTACCAAATTTAAGCTCATTGGTTGTGACTCGTTGTGACTGTGAGTGATTTTGGAGATTAGAGATAGCTGGCGTTGAGAGGAATACCACACGAGGCCATCTTTACTGTTAGACAGACTTTTCACATATCACCCTGCCCCCTCTCCCCTCTGCCTTCTCTTCTTTTGAGTCTCTACTTTGAGAGGAGACAGGGTCTATTAAAATTCAATAACATCCTGAGTTAGGAAAACAACATCAAACCATTATCATCCATTAACAGCTTGGAACAAATCAGTCCTTCAGGTAAATTACTGTTCTTCAAACTCCTTGAGATGGGGCCATTTCATACACTTAAAAAAAAAAACAAAACCCAAACTCCCACACTACCCAATACTGTGCTCCTAGACATATTGCAGGCCAAGGGACTGCGACACAGAGCAGCCCCTCAGTAACTGGTGGGCAGATCAGAGACACTGTCAAAATGATATAGGAGACATCTAAGGGTGAAAAATGTGGAAATGTTGAATCGGTAGATATATATTTTCCCTTCATGTAACTGAAACTCCTACTAAACAACGGCATTACAAATTAGGGGTTTTATTTTTCACATGAAACGAAGAATCTGGAAGTACGAAATCTGCGGCTGGGACCCAGGCACCTTCTTTCTTTCAGCCGAGTCACGTAGCTTTCTTATTCAAAATTGTCAACTCACGGTCACAAAGTAGCTGCTCTACCTCCAACACCCACATTTGCATTCCAGGCAGAAAGCAAACAACTAAGGGCAAAATGACGCATACCACCTGAGTCTACCTTCATTTAAAGAAATGGTTTTGGAAGCCCCCCTGCTTCCAAACATCTCATGGCCAGAACTGTGCTGTGCAGTCTCTTTTAGCTGCAAGGGAGCCTGGGAAATCAAGTTGTTTTAGCTGGATACATTGCCAAATGAAACAAAATCAGGCAGTGCAGTGTAGAGGTTGAATACAGCCTACGGAGCCAGCTGGCCTGGTGTAAAGCCCTGCTCCTTATTTACTAGCTGTATGACTTACACAAGTCACTTAATTATTCTATGCCTCCGTTTTCTCATCTATAAGCCAGGCACGACAACCTTTTCTCACAGGGTTCTGTGTGGATTAAATGAGTTAATCTGAGCAAAGAGTTTAGAATGGTCTCTAATACCTAGCAAGTACTATACAAGGGTTTATTCTTATCTTTATTACTGAGGAAAAGAAGAATGAATTGGGGGTAAGCAACCAACGGTACCCCAGATGTGTTGCCCACTCTCGACCCCCACCTGTCCTGGCTACTGGGCTCCGGGCGAGCAAGTACCCTGCTGTGTTTGAGAACCACTGGCTGGCTCCCAAGACACAATGACACCGAAACCCTGCCCTGCTGGAAGGGGCTCTTTCCCCATTTACTGGGAACTGAAGGCAACCAAAACTTCCGAGCATCTGAGACAGGACCCCACTGCCAGGCACTGCGCTGATGCCCATCCACTTTCCATGAATCATCAGGACTCCTTCTGTCGCGAGTGTCAGCGAACCCACTCCCAGCTGGCCTAAGCAAAACCGGGAATGCCTTCTTCCAATAACTGAGGAGTCAACAGGCGTACGTAAGGCATGGCTTGGTGGAGGCCTTACAGGACGGCATCCAATCGTTCTCCTTCTCAGCTCTAACCCCTCGCTCCATTCTTAGGCTTCAGGCAGGCAGCAGATGTCTTCATGCTTTGTGGTCACTCACTCCCTTCTCCATTCCCCGCATTTGACTCCCACCTCCTCAAAGGAGAAACAAGACGTTCGCTTTTCCAGCCTCTCTCCAGACAAGAGCACAGGGGGGTAACTTAGGCTCCGCCAGAGACTTCACTTAAGAGGGCAGCACGAGGAGCCACGGGGTTATGAAATCCATCTTGTGACAACATTAGTGACAGAGGGGTTCAGTTTTTAGAGGCGTGGCACCCCATCACTGGCTTGAGTTGCTGCCTCTGTACTCAGTGGGCGTCTTGGCTGGTGCAGCCCCGCGGTGAGATTAAGACATTATTCCTGGCTTTGGAGTCTCCAAGGCCTTTTTGGAGATACTGTACACCACCAACTATCCTTTAATAAACTCATTTTCTTGTGAAACTAGCAGAAGTGTTGAATCCAGTTAGGTGATGTGAGGCTTTGGTAACAAACAATCCCAAATCTTCATGGCTTACAATGATCAAGGTTTACTTTTCACTCTGATTCCATGGCCAGCGTAAGTTGGCGGCAGTTCCATCACCTGGGGTCTTTTCTCTAAGACTCAGGACAACCTCTCTCTGAGCGTTGTTTTTCCCATAGCAAAGGGCAACACTGAAGTAGCGAATCCCAAGCTGGCTCTTCACACTTCTGCTTGGAAGCGATACACATCACTTCTGCCCACATTCAATCGGCCGAACAAGTCACTCAGTCAAGCCTACGGCGGGCGAAATGGTGTTAAAATCCCACAGGGGGAAGAGCAGTGAGTACTGTGAACAAGAGGGTTCCGCTGTATGCGACTACGAGTCCGGTCTGATACATTGCAATAGTCAGGTGAGGGCAGCAGAACCTCCAGCCTCTGGATGATCTCACGTTCAAGTCAAGGATCGAGGAACAAGGAAATGTCTCTTCTTGGAGTTCAGGGAAAAGCCCCAGGATTAGCTCTGATTGGGAGTAACTGAGCCGGCTCTGAACAGATTCCCAACCCTGAACAGATTGATTCAAGACATATTTACTGGACCCTTACTATGTATCTGGTATTAGGCCCTGTGGAGCAAAGCAGTGAACAGAACCAAATCCACACCTTCATGGAACTTGCATTCTAGTTCAGGATGGCGGGGGACAAGCAACAAAACGAGTAAGTAAATATCCAGCAAATGAGATGGCAGTAAGTCTTGCAAAGCAAAATAAGGCAGGAAAGGGGGATATCGCATTTCCAGTGTGAAGAAGGGGGGGCGGGGGGAGAGTAACTGTAAATAGGGCAGTCAGGAGAGGCCTTGCTGACAAGATATTTGGGCAAATACCTGAGCAAGGTGAGAGCGAGCAATGGGATGGCCTAGGGAATGAGCATTCAAGGCTGAGAGAACAGCAGGTCCAAAGGCCCCGAGGCAGAAGAGGCCCAGTGTGTTTGAAGAACAGCAAGCAGGCAAGTGTGGCCGGAGTACACAGTAAAAGAAAAGGCAAAGTGATAGGATGTATAATCCAAGAGGTAATGGACGGGGGAGAAGGCGCATCACACAGGGCCTGGCAGGCCACTGTATGCCCTTGGCTTTCACTCTAGCTATGGTGAGGAGCTATTGGAGGGTTCTGAGCAGAGGAGTGAGACGATCCAACTTACCTTTTAAAAAGGTCACTCTGGCTACTGTGCAGAGAATATTCCATAGGGAGAAAAGGGCAGAAGCTGGGAGGCCGGGATATGAGGTGTTTGGCAATGACCCAGGCCAAATGGGATGATGGCCTTGACTGCTGTGGTAGCAGAGGAGACACAGAAAGTGACGGATCGGATTCTACATAGATCCTAAAGGGGAAGCCAATAGGATTTGCTAGTAGGATTAGATTCAGGGTATGAGGAAAAGAATCAAGTCTAATTCAAAGTTTTGGGCCTCAATAGGTGGAAAGATGAAGCTGTTGCGATCTGACAGAAGGAAGAGAGAGGGGAGCAGATTGAAGGTGGACATCAGGAGCTTCGCTGCAGCTCTGATAGGTTTGAGATGCCTATTAGACACACATCTAAATGGACATGTGGAGCAGGTAGATTCGGAGTTTGGGAGGAAAGTCTCAATGAGGTTATAGGTGTTATTTCAAGCCATTCAAATGAATGAGGTCGTCCAGGGGGTGGGAATGAATAGAGAAGAAGTCCAAGTGCAAAGGTGACTGAGAAGCGGTGACTCCCAAGGTAGGAAACAAAAATCGGGAGAGGACGGGGTCCTAAAAGCCAGGAGGGCAAAGTGCTTCCAAAAGGAGAGGAATCGGAGACAGTGCCTATGGACACATCTTTCTAGGAGTTCTGCTGCAAAGAGGAGCAAACAAATCAAACTAGCTACAGGCAGAAAGGGGATCGAGAGTTGTTTTTTTTTTTTATTCTTTTTTTCAGAATTTTATTTATTTGACAGACAGAGCGAGAGAGGGAACACAAGCAGGGGGAGCGGGAGAGGGAGAAGCAGGCTCCCCGCTGAGCAGGGAGCCCGACGCGGGGCTCGATCCCAGGGATCATGACCTGAGCCGAAGGCAGACTGAGCCACCCAGGCGCCCCTCAAGAGTTCTTTTTAATGCTGAGAGAGATTGCAGTGTTGCTCGTAGGCTCATCCGAAGGAGAGAACAGAGAAGGTAAATAATGATGTAGGAGAAAGGGGACTTGCTGGAGTGATTTCCAGGAGGGGGCAAGAGCAGGTGGCGGGCTGGATTTTGAGAGGAATGCAGACAGTTCATCTAGGACCGGATCTCTCAGCGACAGCACTACGGACATTGGGGACTGGGTAAGCTTTGCCGTGGGGGCCTGTTGTGTGCTTGGCAGGATGTTTCACAGCATCCCCGGTCCCTACCCCCTAGAAGTCAGCAGCACACCAACCCCTGCAGCCATGCTGTGACAACCAAAAGTGTCTGCACACATTACCAAATGGCCCCCAAGATTTCACCCCCCACCAGGGGACATTTTGGGTGGTCACAGCTGGGGGGAGGGGTGCTAGGGGCATCGAGTGGGTAGAGGCCGGGGATGCTGTGAGGCATCCTACCATGCACAGAACGACCCTCACGACCAAGAGTTACTCAGTCCCAAATGTCAACACAGCTGCTGAGAAGCCCTGATCTACAGGAAGAGGCCTGGTCGAGATCTCTGATGGCACAGATACCGGCGGGTGGGCAGAGGTGGTGGGGACGTGTGGAAGTTCTCTTCTCATTGCTTCCATCTCTTTATTGAAAAAAGAAGCAGGTTCATCAGCTGTGAGGCTGGGAAGGAGGTACAGGAAGTTCAGGGAGAGAAGATATGAAACTGTCCTTCAGGAGAAGAGGAGAATGAATGGACGGGGAAGTAGATGCGATTCTAGGCTACATTAAGCGTTCACTTGAGGTAAGTAGTCAAGAATTTAGTGTGAAATCAGTTGACCTGGATACGTGTTCCTCTTGGGGCCATATACAAGGGCAGAGTATGGAGAGAACTGGACTTCACAGACTGTGGTTTTGCCAACAAGTACAAGCAACAAAAGGGCGCACGAGTGATAAAAATGACCACAGAAGTTGAGCCGGGTAAGAAGACAGAGGGATGTAGATGACTATGAAAAGGAAGGTGGGCAAAGAGCAACAAACATCAAATATCCATTCCAATAGGCTACTTTCAAATGTTTCGAACATGATGAGCTGCAAAAGGGAGGAAATTAAGGTGAGCTGACATACTAAGGTAACGACGTTGTCTTAGTAAATACTGGAGCACGATACTGAAAGACAGAGTATAACCATTTCTAAATGTAACCAGATAAACGGAGCTTCCTAAGTCAGCTCAGTGTTTGGGGCCATGGTTTCCTTGGTTGAGTTGCTCTCCATCAGTGAAGCCATCCGCTAGGGAAGCCACACCAAATATCCGAGAAATCAGGGGACTCAAAAGTTTGAAGTGACTTCTAGTCCTTATTTACTAGTTTGTTGATGGATTTGACTTATAGTTGTTCAGATGCTTATGGGCATACCTGGGGGCGGGGGGCAGGCCTCACACATCTGACTGAACTGCCTGAAGTACCAGGCAAAACTGTGGCCATCTGAAAGGCTATCCATGATGCTGACGCTTCCAAGGTCAAAGTCACCAACGGTTGTTTCTGGGCAGGCTTTTGTTTCCTGCTTTTGAGGACTTCATCTTAAAATTACAAAGGAGGGACACCTGGGTAGCTCAGTTGGTTGAGCACCTGACTCTTGGTGTCGGCTCACGTCATGATCTCAGGGTCTTGGGATCCAGCCCCGTGTTCCGGTCACCCTCTGAGGGTCATGGAATCAAGCGCTGCTTTAGGCTCCACGCTCTGCAGGGAGTCGGCTCAAGATTCTCTCTCTCTCTCTCAAATAAATAAATCTTAAAAAAAAATGAAATAAAATTACAAAGGAAAAAATGAAAGGTATCCATTTCCTCCCTGAGTGCATTATGAAATATTACAAGAAACCAAGGGCACTCTTATGGGAACAACATGTAGCCTTTGCAGACATGAGCCTCCTGAAATCACTTAGGTATCAGAAGACTGAGTATAAGCAGAATGGTCTCGGGCAAGGCATTCAGACTCGTCGGCTTTAACTTCCTCGGCCGAAAAATGAAGATAGTCATACTTAGCACGGCTACCTCATAGGAGTGTATGTGAAAGTGCTTTGTAAACCATCTTGTACTTTACTAACAATAGAGATTGTGCCTACACTTTGAGGGCAGCAGGAAAGTGGAACAAAAGTCTCCCTCCTTGTCAGAATGGAAAAAAGGCACAAGAGTTTTTCACTAAAGGCAGAAACCTACGTGGCATGCAGCAGAGGGGGCACCAGCCTCTTTTCTACATGGAGTATGTGTGGGAACTTGGCCAAAGCTTGCACTCGGAGAACCCATCCTTTAGAGCAAGGGCAGACAGAAGGCTGGAAGACCAGCAAAGCATTCCCTAGAGAAAAACCAAAACACAGCTGTGAGTGTAATTTCAGGCCTAATTCGCGGCAGCCTTGTTCTGCACTGACAGAGGTTTGGAAACAGGTGGGATATACTTACCATAGGGCATCCTGGGAGTCATTATGGTTCATGGATTAGCAGGAAACGTTGAGCTTTCATGAATCCATCCTCCTGCTGGTGGCTATCCACTCATGGTCATCTGCATCAAGTGCTCAAGAGGCCTGGAGAAAGGCATCAACAAAAAAGCATTCTGCAACGGGCCCCATGATGAATATTACAGGGAGCTCAGTAGGAGGTAGGAAGCCTGGTAGTAGAGAACCCAAGCACTAGCTGCAGGCCTGCCTCTATTCCTGTGGAAAACATACATGGGAGGTAACTGCCTTCATTTGCCCACCCGGAAAGGAGGGATAACATTTAGACCCAGAGGGGAAGTGGGGGTATCTAGTCCAACCCACGCATTTCACAAAGGAGGACACTGAGGCTTGGGAGGTGAACTGAAGAGCACATAGCTAATGAGTAACCAGGGCAGGGCTAGAATCCAGATTATGCCCCCCAGATTAGTGTGCCTTCCACCCACCTGTTTCTTCCAGGGGTCTTCCCAGGAAGACAGGAATTGGCTGAAGGGGTTGCTTTCATACAATCAGTACCATCTCTCCATCATTCTGCCAGCTTCAGAGGAAGACGCCAGGGAAAGACAGCCCCAGCCTTCAGCCATGTTCAACTCAGCACTTAGAGATGCCTGATCGTCAGTGGGTTTTCCAGCTTGAGGATGGTGAGCAATCCTAGGACCGTGACGAAGATCCATCCAAAGGCACTGGGGAGGGCAAACGGCACTGACAATGAAAACTAAAAAGCGAGACCACACAGGAGCCCTTCGTAATGGAGGGTTCCAGCATCTGATCGGGGCCCACAGTCCCGGAAGCACAGCGACAGGTTCACGGGCCACGACCTGTGGGGTCGCAGGGGCCGGCGCTGGGTCTAATGCTCTGCTTTTCACCGTTTTGGAGTTCCTAATAACTCATGCACAAGGAACCTGGCATTTTCATTTTGCACTGGGCCCCTCAACTCTTGCGGCGGTGCTTCATCACCCCCAGCCGTAAAGGGGTGGCCCGTCTACACCGGCCCTCCCATCCCCACCCTAGCCCAGACACATAGGGGCCATCAAAAGTCCTGCGACTTTCAGCCCCCGTGGGCGGGGGTGGGGGGTTCGGGAGAGGACGAACGCGGTGAAAATGTCAGGGGAGTTTTAGGAGCCTACACCCTCGGGCAAGGGGCCCACTAACCAGCGGCCTCTTCCAACCCTGGCAACAGAAATGCCAAAATGACAGTGACCCCCAGCCCACACCCAAACCCCGCGCTGCCTGAATCTCTGGCTCCAAGTGGCGCTCCTGTCCGCCCCGCTCCGGACTCAAGGCCCCCCAGTGCTGCCGGCAGCGGCTCAGGGGGCCCAGGGATAAACCGGGAAAGCGCGGCTCCCTCGCCAGCCGAGGGAAGCTGCCTAGAGCGGTCGTGGTCGCGGCACGGTCCGCTTCCGCCCGCCCTCTGGGCGGGTCCCGCCGGCCTCGCGCTGACAGAAAGTTTGGGACGGGTGATTAGCGGGGCGGCTCTCAGGAGGGTAACCCCAGCCCTGGCCTCGCCCTGGTCACAGGGGTGACGAACGTGGCGGGCAGGTTACGCGAGAAGCCCAAACGCCACAGGCGGAGCCGGGGCCTTGGCCGCGAACACCCTACCTTGCAGGTGGGGCGGGGCCACGGGGGAGGTGGAGCTACGGCCGAGAGGCGGGTTTTGAGCGGAGGCGCTGTTTCGGATGTGAGACTATGAATAAGCTAATGATGGCGACCTTGTAACGCGGAGGTTCCATAGTGTAGTGGTTATCACGTCTGCTTTACACGCAGAAGGTCCTGGGTTCGAGCCCCAGTGGAACCAAGGGTGCGAGCTTCCTTTTTTCTCTTCCACTTTTAACATTTGAGTGCACAGGCAAAAAAAAACGGAAAGCAAGACAAAGTTCTTTTCTTACTCCTTTAAAAATGATATTTGTTTTACTTTTCTATTTGGGGACATTTAAATTTTTTTTCTTAATTTTTAATTTTTTGGGGGGGGGGATATGTTTTTATTGCAGAAGCATAATGACAAATACCCTCTCCTCCCATCAGCAACAGCAGAGGTGGGTGCCTGGTCGTGTCATAGTCCCGAGGACGTCCCCGCCCGGGGCCAGGGCGGCCTGAGAAAATCCAGAGTTCCTAGGAAGCAAGACCACCCGGCCCCAAAGCCTCCAACTGAAATATGGCAATGAAAAAGCGCTTTGACTGCGGTTGAATTATTACAGGTTTATTGTTATTATTATTATTATTATTAAAGGGTTAATTTTTCATTAAACTCTAAAATGCAGAGCAGGGGTAAAATAGTCCTTTACTTTTTAATACAGCAGTAGGGTTTGTTGAATAGACCTTCCTCTGTGTAATGATGAATCTGTACACGGTACAGAGTAAATGTCGGGCTTGTAGACACCCAATAAATACTGACTAAATGACTAAGTGTTTCTCTAGCTCCTTTTTGTTCCTCCTTATAGTTCATTACACTTTCGGGGGGGGGGTCATTAGTATCTTTTTAGATTGGCCTGTTTCATCTTTGACAAGAGGAATGAAGGGAAGGTGTCTGGGACCCTGGGGGCTGTGGTGGAATCGTGGTGGCCCAAAACCAAAAAGGGAAGGGGAAACTCGGTATTTTTCTCTGCATTTTTCCACATTGTTTGGCTCATACAATGTGTACATTTGCATCCTTTTCTAAATCAAGAGTATAACACACGTTTGTCCCTATTATCACAATCGTTTCATTAACTTGTTTTATTTTTTATCATCTTAACCATGTTTAAGTGCACAATTCAGTAATGCTAAATATATTCACACTGTTGTGAAAAAGATCTCCAGAACTTTTTCGTCTTGCAAAACTGAAACTCTGTACTCATTAAACAACTCCCCTTTTAACCCATCAACTTTATTATTAATGGCTGTATAATAATAATAACTAATTATGTCTAGCACTGTTTTAAGTATATATGTAATCGCCCCACTTGAACCTCAAACTGACTCTATGAAGTAGGCATTATTATCATCATCTTCTAGATGAGAAAGTTGAGGCACAGAGACCTCAAGTAACTTGCCGAAGGTCACATGACAAGTGGTTGAGCTGAGATTTGCACCCAGTCTGGCACGGGAATCAGTGCTCTTAACTCTACCTGCTACATTGAACCCCCTGACCTTGGCCGTGTAGATTGTTTCCTATCTTTTGTTATTATAAATAACAAAGCAAGGTACGTCTTTGTGTGTGACCATCTCCCCCTCCCAAACTGAGTATTTTCCTGAGTGAATAGGTATGAACATGATGCCAAGTTGCTTTCCAAGAAGGAAATCCATGTTCCTTTCATAGAATTTGACGTTAGTGCTGATTTGGCAGGAAATTGCTCAAGGTCACCCCCCGAGAAGACGATGGCAAAGAAAGGATTAAGACCTGGGTCTTCTGATTGTAGTTTCTCTTGCCCTCCACTGTTTCTCTTAGATTTAAAGATACCATAGGGGCGCCTGGGGTGGCTCAGTCGGTTGAGCAACCAACTCTCGGGTCCCGCTCAGGTCATGATCTCAGGTTGTGGGATCGAGCCCCACGTCTGGCTCCCTGCTCAGTGGAGAGTCCGCTTGGGATTCTCTCTCCCCCTGCTAGCTCACTCTCTCTCTCAAAATAAATAAATGCATCTTAAAAAATAAATAAATAAAGATAGAGTAAAACCAGTATCTTCCTTTGCTAAACCAACCTCAGTTGACATTAGACTCCTCTCTGAGACTTGCTTGTTGAGGCAGGATGTGGGTTAACTTCCTAGGGCTCAGCCAAAGCCCTAAGAACTAAATGGAATAAGATCCTTAATGAGACCAGTGCTCAAGTTAAGCCCCTGCTCCTGGGGAAGCTCTGCACTTGGATAAAGTAGAGCTGCAGCCAGGGACAAGCGGAGCATGCCACGCAAGATAGAAGGCTTCTTGTTTTTACTGCTCTTCGGCTATGAAGGTATGTGCTGTGCAAACATTAGCATTTATCAAATACTTAATAGTACAATTGAATTAGTAATTTTGCTGATTAATAGAGATGCAACCTGAATAATTAAAATATCATTAACTAGCAAGGCATGTTAATTGGTCAAGATGCATTGTTAATGAACAACAGTTGTCTTTATGTGGATGTGGTTCTCTTGGTTTCACCACGGGCTTTCTGGTTCTCTGAGGAGCCTTCTAAAGTTCCAAGGATGCTTGATATGGGACAGGGAGAAGGAAGGGCCTCAGAAATTGTAGAAAATAACTATAAATTGCAACAATTAACAAGAAAGTGTGGTGTAGCCTTGAAAATTTTTAGGAGTCAAAGTTAGAGTGCCTGTAGAATTTAATCTTCCAAACTAGGACACTACTGAGAGCGGAAGAGGATGCTATTAATAATTCTGCTGGGACAACAGGTGTAAACCAGGACTGTCCCGGGCAAATCCGGACGTGAGGTCACTCTAGTTTAAATATGGATTAACATAACATGCCGACTACCACTGAACTCTAATAGAAAGCATAATCCAACGGAGAGTCAGGAAGCTCCAAAGACTCTATACACTCAATCGTTTTTAAATTTCTCAATATGGCCCTGGCAGGAGTAATATGCTTAAATAAGGAGAAATTAAAAGCAAATCTCTAAGATATCATCCAATTCAACTTTTAAATTCTCTCTCAACCTTTGAAATAATAGTCCTTCGTGCCTCTCTCAACTCTCAAGGACCTGTTGGCTCAGAATTCCTTTCTAGATGCATTCTGAACATTAGAAATTGATTGAATGTCTTCTTCGAGGTGATTGTGTATTTATGCGTGTCACAGGAAATAAATAAGAAGGGCGGGAAGGAGGAGGCCTCTCCACTCTGCAAATGACCCGGTGGACAGACGGGACGCAACTCACACAAGTGGAGTCAGAATTCCTGGTTTAAATCACGCTCCTCTCTGCCCTCCCATTAGACGTTATTGGTAGAGTATGTGCTTCCGTGATTCCCCCAATCGCATGCCTTTTGGTATTTCGTCACCGTTCTCAGTATTTGGAAAGATCTGTATGAATATAATCCCAAGGTCATTTTGCAAACCCAAATACATTTCTTAAGTAGGGATCATTGAGACCAATTGTCTGTTTTTGGTTTTGTTTTTTTTCCGCTTTGCAATGAAGAGTCAGCGATTTGTCTCAGGAACTCTCAATACTTGAAGGTGCTCCGGGTGTTTTGTCGTTTTTCTTTTACTCCTTGCGCTTTCCTCAGCAAGAAAATCTAAACAGAACCTTTCAAAGCTTAGATTCCCATATTTCCGGTTCTCTGATATCCATAGGCCTCACCCTCCGATTTCTCTTCTGTGTGATCGGCATTGAGATTCATCCATCCATCCATCCATCCACTCAGTTTTTTGTCGGTTCGTTAAAAACCCACCCCTGAATCGCTGCTATGGGCCAAACACTGTGTAAGAATTTGACACGCAGGGCAGATCTTTATTACTTTCACAGTGCTGAGTCTAACATCTGTGCTCTGTGACCCCCAAATAGGAAAAAGCCCTATAAAAGTTTACCAACCCCTTTTTAAATTAGACCTGCCCATTCAGGAGATATCTGTAATAAAAGACACGCTGTCAGGAGGCCCGGAGCACAGCATTCTTTCCTGTTCTATCTCTTACCAATCTGTGTGCTTGGCTGAGGGGCTCCAGAAATTTCCATGAAGAGCAGAAAATACCATCTGGCTGGGTGGACTGGAATGTGGTCCACGGGGTGGTCCAGGGACCATTTTATGGTCAGTGTGGCTTAGCGACCTGTGTGCTCTACCCTGAGCTAGAGGGATGCTCAAAAGGCAGAGAAAAAAATACAGGAATACAGGATGCGGTTGCTGCACTTCCTCAGCTTCCCATCCAGAGGGAGAATCAAGGCCAAAGCACAGGGGAAAAATGTTTTCTATTGCACAACTGGGAACCGGAAGACAAAGGTTCTTTGTCTAATGTACTCTTCACTGTTTCTGTTTCACGGTGGCAGCAGCTCCTTATTACAGTGAACTAAGATAAATGGATTGACTCCACCACCTGTGCGTTGGGTGAAGGTTCATTTGGGAACGGAGACGCTGTCATCGTAAAGCACTACCTATATCTGATAACGGAGGCAGGCTTCTATTTATCTTACATTGTACATCTTGGGTTCAATGCAAATGATGATTTTTAAAAATTCACCTTATTAAAATAAAGAGATCCATTACTTGGTCATGTTTATATATATATATATATATATATATATATATATTTTTTTTTTTTTTTTTTTAAAGCAAGCCTCATCTTACAGGTGTGTCTCCTTTGCAGGTGACAGCAGAGTTTTTTTTTAAGCAGCTTATTGAGATGTAATTTACATAGCATTAAATTCCCCCATTTAAAATGTGCGATTCAATGGTGTTTAGTGTATTTATAGATTTGTGGCTCACACAATCCAATTTTAGAACATTTTCGTCACCCCCCCTTCCCCAAAGAAACCGGTAGACATTAAGCCCGTTTCCCCCTCTCCCCAGCCCCTGGCAAACGCCGATCTACTTCCTGTCTCTGTAGATTTGTCTGTTCCAGACATTACATTTAAGTGGAATCATACAACATATGGTCTTTTATCTTTCACTTAGCATATGTTTTTGCGATTCATCTGTGTTGAAGCATGTACAGATAACAGATTTACCCAGGAATATGCCTGTAGCCACAAATAGCAACATTTTCACACCAGGACAATTTCCTTCTTTCTTCTTCTTCGAGAGGGACATTATTGCAGCCTGCTGCTTTCTTCCTGTGTCTTACTCTTGGTTCTCAAGGAGTTGAGAAGCTAGTTACTGACAGCTTTTGCCATTCATAATTTTATGCTTTTCTCCTCAGCTTCATCTGTTTCCATGGGAAGGAAAGCTCTGGACTTAGTGACATCCATCAAAAAGACTCAAAGAGTCTTTCCTATGTGTGTCTAATGCCCACTTTTCCTCTTGAGCTTGCAAGGTACATTTTGAGAGACAGCAAGCCTTGAATTTTCTTGCTGTGATAACAAGGGTTTCCCCACGGAGCGGCCCTTTGGGCGAAAGGGCAGAAGGCAGGATGAGCCCATGTTGCATGAATCTAAGATCAGTGAGTGGGACACATCCCAGACGCTCGAGCGGACACCCGTAACATGGGGAGAAATCTCAAACACAATCCCAGGAGGGAGAAAAATATGCAACCACACAATCAAAATCTTTTCCTCTTTTTCCTTTCAAGGCTGACCTGTTTTCTGTCGCTCATTCCAGCAATGTTATTTTCTGGTATTACAAGATGTTGTAGTCAAACACGCTTTTGCTTTTTGCTCACTGGCTTTTTGGTGAGGAAATCATTTCGGGGACTCTCCAGCCATGTTGCTGCTCCCTTGGTGACAGATTTTCCTGAAAAATACTTGTTGTTCCTTCTCTCTCTGCTCATTTCCATAAGGATCTGGTGCCTCAGATCCCCAGGCTGCCTATAGACGAACGCTTTCTGGGGAGGGGAGCCTGGGAAGGAGAAAACATCACAAGTCTGCCCAACATCTGAGTGAACTCGGGAAGTGGCTCTGAAAGCAGGCCTTCCTCTTAGGACTCTTCCTCCCCACGGGGACACAGTGGCAGAACCGCGCACACGCACACACACACGCACGCACACACACGCACACACACGCCCCACCTCCCTTTCCTTTCGGCCTCCTGCTTTGTTTCTGCAGAACGCAGCACCCCCAGGGCCCGCCTGTGACCCTGGGGAAAGGGAAAGGCCCCGAAGGCCACAGCAGTCAGGGGTCTCGCTCGATCTCTGGGTTTGCTTAGTTGCAGCTGCAAAAACCCTCCTCAGCGACAGGCACAGGCTCTGAGCCAAACTGATTTGGTTTTTAAGGCCACACTGTCAGTGACCCACACGCCTCCCCTCTGACCGCCCCCCTGCCCCCCAAGAGGGTCTTGGCACGACTGACGTTTGCCCAACTGACAGGGCCTTTCTGCATTTCAGCCATCCCCAGCTTCTCTGGAAGATGGGGTGGAGCCAAGCGCCTCCGGGATCACCAACCCCCAAATCAAGTCAACCACTCGTATGCGCCTCTACTTGGCGGTTCCTGGGGGGCAGCTGCGCGACGGAGGCGCCAGGTTCACGTCACACCCCCTGCCAGGAGCGCAGGGCAGTGTCCAGCCGGGCTGGGCTTTCCCCTGAGCTCCAGGAGCTGCCAGCCCGGAGCCCACTCCACCTCAGCGCTTGCGTGTCCCGCAGGCCTCTCCGGGGGAATGTCTTCACTCCATCCCCCCCAGTCCCTGTTCCTCCGGGAACCTTCCCCTCCCCCAGGAAATGGCAGCTCTCTCCTCCCGGTCCCTCAGGCCCTGAGCCTCTCTCTCTCTCACACCCCTGTCACCTGTCAGCAAGTAACTGTTGGCTACCTTCCACAGCCGGTCAGAATCCAGCCATTCTCCTCCCCTCCACTGCCACCAGCTGGGCCAAGCCACCATAGGCTCCCGACCCCATGTCTGTGCTCACCCCACTGGGCTCTCTGCTTCCAACTTGCCCAGGCAATCCAGTCTACACCCAGCAGCCAGAGGGAGCCTTACAAGCCCCGATCTGTCTTGGCCCTCCTCTCCTCGAACCCCTGCAAGGACCTACTCCCGCTAAATGCCAAAGTCCTCACGTGCCCACAAGGCCTGGCACGGATTGCCTCCCATACCTCCCCCCCCGCCCACTTTGCCCCTTCATCTCCTAAAACTCTTTTACTCATCGGCTCCAGCCCCAGAGTCTCCTCACTCTGTCTAGGGCACACCAAGTACCCACCCAGGAGCCACCCACCTCAGGGTCTTTACACTTGCTATTCCCTCTGCCCAGAGTGCTTTGCTCACAGGTCTCCCTCCTCTTTCAGGTCTTTGCTCCAATATCACCTTCTCACTGCAGGATATTTTATTCATTCATTCATTAGCCCTCAACACCCCCAGCCTAGACTATATACACCCTATGATGTACATCCTATTTTGTTTTGTTTTTATTTTTGTTTTTTAAGATTTTATTTATTTATCTGACACAGAGAGAGAGAGTACAAACAGGGGGAGTGGGGAGAGGGAGAAGCAGGCTCCCACTGAGCAGGGAGCCCGATGCGGAGCTCGATCCCAGGACCCTGGGATCGTGACCTGAGCCGAAGGCAGACGCTTAATGGACTGAGTCACCCAGGCGCCTCCCTTCTCCTATTTTGTTAACTGCTATATCCCCAGCACCCAAAGCTGGGCCTGGAATATAGTAGATAATGAATATTACTTAAAGAATAAATGCTTTGGGACCAGTCAATTTCAGGCATGTTTTTTTTTTTTTTTTTAAGATTTTATTTATTTATTTGCGAGAGAGAATGAGAGACAGAGAGCATGAGAGGGAGGAGGGTCAGAGGGAGAAGCAGACTCCCTGCCGAGCAGGGAGCCCGATGCGGGACTCGAGCCCGGGACTCCAGGATCATGACCTGAGCCAAAGGCAGTCGCTTAACCAACTGAGCCACCCAGGCGCCCCAGGCATGTTTTTTATGTCAATTTCTCTAAGTGTACAAGTGCTTAGATAAACCTGTGCCCAAGAGAGAGGCAGGACACAAGCCAGAGCAAGTGGTGAGTTGTACACGGGGGCGGGGGGACAGAAGAAGTCCCCTGCACAGGGAAGGGGGTAGGCAGGCAGAAAAGTTGGAAGATGAGAGCCTTTAAAGCCACGAAACCAGACAGATATGCCCGGAGGCATGAAACAGCCTGGCACACGCGATGAATGGCAGCTAGTAGAGCGTGCAAAAGATACATTTGGGGAAGCAGGCAGGAGATAGATCATGGCGGCCCCTTGAAAGACACATGATTATCATACCCATTTTAGGGATGAGGAAATGGAGAGATGTGGCCATGTAACTAATAAGTGAGAGATGGAACCTGGAGCCTTGCAATGAGGACCCAGCAAGGGTTTTGCAGCAAGAAAGTGCCACAATCAGGTGTGCATTCCATTCCATCGGCAGCATGAAGGGTGGATGAGGCAAGTTCTCCCTTCAGCAGGGAGAGTATGGGAGCAGGAAGAGTGGGGGCCTAACACAGGAAGTGACGGGGGGGGTGCGTGGAGAGGAAAAAGGCCCCTGCTTGACACTGGATATGGGGGTTTAGGGAAAAAAGGTGACTAGGACAAGCCCCAAGTCTCTAGATGGGGTGCTAAATGGATGGTGAAGCCATTCAGTAAGATAAGAAACAGAGGAGAAGAACAATTTGAGGAAGGATGCAATGAGTTCTATTTTTAAAAAACTTTCTATTGAAGTACAACATACATACAGAAAAGTACAGGTAAGTGTATAGCTCAGTGAATTTTCACTACTGAACACGCCCACATAACCAGCACTCCAATCAAGTAACAGAATATCACCAGCCCCCCAGATAGCCTCCCCGGCCACTCCCTGCTCCAGATGTGACCAGGACCCTAGAGTCTAATGGCATGGATTACTTTTGCCTGCTTCTGTACATTTCGAATGGATTCATATGGTGTGTCCACTCTAGCATGTGACTTTCCACTCAGCAGTGTTTGTGAGATGCGGCCGTATTGTGGCATGGAGTTGCAGGTCATCCATTTTCATTGCAGTTTAGTGTTCCGCTGGTGGGAATTTGCCACCTGTACCCATTCTACTCTTTTTTTTTTTGTTTTTTTTAGAGAGGGAGAGAGAGAAAGGGGGCATGTGGAAGGGGCAGAGGGAGAGGGAGAGAGAGAATCTTAGGCAGGCTCCACGCCCAGCACGGAGCCCGATGCGGGGCTCAGTCTCACGACACAGAGATCACCACCTGAGCCAAAATCAAGAGTCTGACACTTAACCAACTGAGCCACGGGTGCCCCTACCCATTCTGCCCTTGACGGGCATATGAGTGTTTCCAGTTTGGGGTTAATACAAATACTGCTGCTGAGGGTAATCTAGCACATGTTTTTGTCAGTTGGAGAACATACGTATGCATTTCTGGTGGGTAGCTACTTACGAGTAGAATTCCTGGTTCATAGGGCACATATATGTTCCACCTTAGTGTAAGCTGCCAAATAGTTTTTCAGAGAAGTTAGACTGACTTACATCCCCACCAGCAACATATGAGAGTTCAGGTTGCTCCATGACTGTGTCAGGACTTGGTTGGGTCCAATTTTGGATAGTAAGAGACATCTATGGGGAGATACCTGGTAAACCACTCAAAGCAAGAGTTGGACTTTTGGGCTTAGGAAGCTTTATGAGGTGGGTAGAAGAAGCAGAGCTATCAAAGGATCCTGAGAGGATATTCAGAGTGATGGGAGAATCAGGTGAACAGTGGGATGGAAGCTAAAGGAAGATGGGAGGGACTGAGAGCATGTTGGAGCATGAAGACATAAGGTCAGTGTTGGGAAGAGTCCATTGGATGTGAAAATAAGAAGTCAGTAACTTCTTTTGCCAGCACAGGACTTGGCCTCCAAGATGGCACTCCTAACCTTCGTCGAGACCTGAGAGGATCGATTCTGCCCTTAACAGGCAGACCAGGGAATCTCTGGAATGAATAACCCGTGAACAAGGGCTCAGGGGAGACAGAAGTTTGGTGACTACAGGTGAGGGGTAGCCCTGAAGTGCTCTGACTAAAAGATATGCTCCCCTGGACTCCCACAGCAGCCTATGCATAACCTGGCCTAATACTCACCACATGCATCATCCAGGGGCCTGTCTTCTCCTGGGCCCTCCAGCCCCTTGCGGGCAAAGAGCGAGGCTTCCATTTCAGAAAGCCCAGGCCCTGATGTGGGGCCAGGCTCACATTGGACATTAAAAAGTGGTTTGCAGAATAGGTAAATATGTAGTATTTAAATGAAGGCACAATTTGAAAAAGATAGCTTTTATAATTGTGACACAAAAGATGAGACCATTCCTTCACTCTCTAAAACAACCTGAAAGGTTTTTTTCGTGGGCATCATATTCAACTTTTAGATAGGAAAAATGGTTAAGGAGGGACTTTTATTTCCTATTGCCTACTCTCAAGTTTTGTTCAAGATTTTTATAATAGGTATGTGTTGCTTTTATAATCGGAAAAGAAATGAAGGTTTCCGTTTGGTTGAAAATGGGAAATGGAGCTCTGGTGCTTTAAACTAGCCAGGACTGTCTAATGGAACCTTCTGCTATTAATAAAATGTTCTGTACCTGGGCAGTACATCAGCCCCTAGCCACGTGTGGCCAGGAAGCACTTGAAATGTGGCTGGTGTGACTGAGGAATTGAAAAAAAAAAAAAAAAAAAGACTGATGAATCACTGACCTCTACTTCTGAAACCAACAATATGTTATATGTTAATTAATTGAATTTAAATAAAAACTGTTAAAAAAATAAATTGTGCATTCATTCTCTTTATGTATACTTCTATAAAGATAGTTCAGATGTTAGTTTTGTTTTTTTTAATATTTTATTTTATTTTTAAGATTTTATTTATTTATTTGACAGAGAGAGAGACAGCGAGAGAGGGAACACAAGCAGGGGGAGTGGGAGAGGGAGAAGCAGGCTTCCCGCCGAGCAGGGAGCCCGATGCGGGGCTCGATCCCAGGACCCTGGGATCATGACCTGAGCCAAAGGCAGACGCTTAGCGACCGAGCCACCCAGACGCCCCTCAGATGTTAGTTTTATGTTAAATTTTGCACACTTAGTTTTCCCACATTAATTATACAGTATTTGTACTTTGTACTTTGTGGTTTGATATTTCCTGTACATCATAAACAAACCTTAAAAAGATTTTCTGAACAATGTGGTAATCCTAAATAACCCAAGTGTGTCACTGGGGGTAGGAGGAGAGGGCTAGGAATCAGCTTCTGAATAGCACATTTGGCAGACACTAGGGATGTTGATGATGATGATGATGATGATGAAGGGTTAATAAGTAAAGGGAAAAACTAGCACTGTTAATGTCAAATGTAACAATTGTAAGCATAATTTAAATGTAAATTGTAAGCATTGTTTAGGTAGTAGGTTCTCAAATATGTTTTTATGAAATATTTATGAATTTTATGAAAATTTTATGAATATATTTATATGAAAATGTTAACAGTGTTGCCTTTGGTGATAAGAAATACAGGTGCATTTTTTTCCCTCTTTGCTACATTAATGTATTTTCCAAAATTCTATAAAGAACAAAAATAATACGAACATCTGGCTGGCTCAGTAAGTAGAGGATGTGACTCTTCTTGGGGTCGTGAGTTGGAGCCACACTTTGGGGGGAGAGTTCAATTTAAAATAATAATAATTATTATCCTTGTCTGTTTAATTTTACTGTCCCTAGTTTCTCAGCATCTGTGGATGTTATTCCTGGCAGATATTTACTTAGTTTGACTTCTTCCAGAAGGGGCTTTGTTGACTTTTATGTGACTATTTTTATTTCACTTTTCCATGGAATGAATAATTTTGTTGAATTTCTCTTTCTTTTTTTAACTTGATTTTTTTCCCTCTCTTGTCCTTTTGCTTAGCCATACTGGGATTATCGTCTACTGAGGTATGTTACAGTAAGAAAGCTGTTTTTGAAGATTTTCCTAGCTCAAAATAATGTGTAGGATTATCACCTTTTTAAAAAAGGTATTTTTTAAAGATATTTTATTCTGGTGGCGGCAATGGCACATTCTCTCCGGGCAAGTTCAAGACTGGAGTTTTAATGAGAGAATGTAGGGAAACCGGGCCTTAATATAGGTGATGTAATCTTGAATCCATTACCTTTTTTTTTTTTTAAGATTTTATTTATTTGACAGAGAGCGCCAGAGCATAAGTAGGCAGAAAGGCAGGCAGAGGGAGAAAGAGAAGCAAGCTCCCCACTGAGCAGGGAGCCCAACTCGGGGCTCCATCCCAGGACCCTGGGATCAGGATCTGAGCCAAAAGCAGACGCTTAACAGACTGAGCCACCCAGGTGCCCCTCCATTACCTTTTAAAACTGGATCCCTAAAAGGGACTTCCAGGGGAAGTGAGGAGCCTGACCTTGGACTGGGGCTGCCCCAGCCCCTGAAGATAACTACAATGGGGCAAACAGTGCTCCCTGCCTGGATGTGTCTGTTCACCCACAGTGGTGGACGTTTATTAATCTGGACTCAAAGATGAGTGGCAAGTGTGTGTGTTAAGGCTGAAATAATAATCTAGGGTTTTTGTTTTTGTTTTTAAAGATTTTTATTTATTTATTTGACAGAAAGAGAGAGAGAGACAGAGGGAACACAAGCAGGGGGAGTGGGGGAGGGAGAAGCAGGCTTTCCGCAGAGCAGGGAGCCCGATGCGGGGCTCGATCCCAGGACCCCGGGACCATGACCTCTGCCTTCGGCTCAGGTCATGGTCCC